>NC_060163.1:50826-60789 GCF_021292245.1 Micropterus dolomieu | reverse complement strand
AGGCACCTGCAGTAAGTCACGTACGCCAGGCCTGAGATCATCGCGAACTGAAGCCAAGAATGAGATCATGACACGTTGTGATTTATGGCGCCTGGTACTGCAGGGTACGGCCAGGTACTGCATGAAACCAAGCTTTGCGCTGCCGAAACTAAACTTGTGCGAGACAAAGCACCCTCATGGTTGGCATTGTTGAATCATGTACTTGTTCATTGAATCACGTTATACATGTATTAAATATGTTACTCCTTATTAATTCTTTTAAAAAATACGATTGTAAGTGTTTAAGTTTTAATGGTGTCAAACTATGCCTGTATAACTTTTAAAAAATACAGTGGGACTGAAGTTGAGACATATTGGTGAATTTCCAATCCAGTAATGTAAAAAATATAAAGAGAGATAAATGGTAACAATAATTACATGTAATAATAGCTAAAAAGTGGAAATTGTAACATTAATGAAAGGGTTAATTTGGTAAAACAGTACGAGAAAAAGGCCATTAGATGGCAGTAGAGGATAAGAAATTCACCAAAGAGGAGGAGTGGTCAGCGAACACTATAGGTGGAGTTAAGGTGTAACGCCCACCTAGAAGGAGGAGATAAGGAGGAGTTAAGGCGTAACGCCCACCTGAAGGGAGGAGACAAGGTGGAGCTTAAGGTGAATATAAGGCGATGTTCGCTGACCACCAACTGAGTTCCATCCTGAGACCTGCAGGGATGTTGCTCGGGTTTATCTGTCCTTTATTGGAATAAACTCTTTTGCACCGACTCTTGACCGTCTCCAGTGAAGTTTTTGACTACGCAGTTTTTGACTAAAGAAGAAATCTAATGAGTTTATTACGTTGGTTAGGGTAGGGACCAGGTCTTTCACTGGCCCGGCCGGTCCTTATTTCCGACCCGACAGGTGCTATATACACATTTTGAGTTGCTGTGATGTAATATAATATTATAATATAAAAATATCAAGTAATGCAGGTTGGATGAGCCTCAGTTACATTTTTTTACTTTGATTTTCTCTGTGAAGTGTTCCCTTCATTTTTCTGAGCAGTGTATATTCACCCACATTAACACAAGGCAATCTTGCCCTGCAGGTGCTGAAAAACATACTTTAACTAACATTGTTATCTTAAGAGGGAGAGGCAGTGAAGGTCTCCAAAGCAGGAGCTGCATCTCTGTATCAGGAACCTCTCTTGAAGGAATTTAAGGTAAAGTTCAGGTAGACAGGTATTTTGCATAGCAACAGTTGTAATGATGCATGATCTCAGTCTCTAAATTATTCCAATTAATTGATATAACTATAGGTGGAGGCGTTAAATAAGCCCATTTGGGTTTTCTGCCTCTCCCCGCACGTTACATTGTTTGTTGTTTTTTTTTCCTGTTATTTCTTTGTAATTTTAACTGTGCAAATAAATGAAAATCTTTTAGGTGTTGGCGAGGAAACAGTGGATAAGATATGCCTTTGGTGTGACAGACCCAGGTTCAATTCCCACTGTTACACATTCCCAAACATGTTCCTGAGCGAGACACTTAACTCCTAGTCGCTCCAGAGGTGTGCGACCTCTGACGTATACTCTGGATAAAACCTCAGCTAAATGAATAAATGTAAATGTAGCCTATATTTGTTTATAGTTTGAATAAAAAGTCACACTGAAATACCATCTAACGTGTCCAGTTTACATTACAACCTTGGATATATTGACATTTCCACTTGATTATTTTTGATAGTGAAAAAATTGTGTAAGCATGGTAACTACACGTGAAAACTGTGAAATTGAAAGGAACTGATGGACAGTCACATGAGTATATACTATGATGCCTTTGGGTTCTGATTTGATTGAGCATGATTGACGCAATAGGTGTTCATAATGGCACATTTTCTCAAAGTTCAATTTAGTCATCCATAAAAACATCTTGCATTTTTTCTTATTATTATGTGTTGGTCTAGTGGTGGTTTGCTAGTACTGACATCCCTTGTTTTACTGGTTGTCATGACACATTTTCAATAAAACAATCTTGATTCACCTTCCTCCTTCAACTTCAGAATAGCAGCATGGAGTATGCAGGGCAGGAGATGGCAGGTCAGGTCTGCAGGTTTCTGTATTGACAAATAGTGCAGAACCTAAAAAGAGTCAAAAACCAGGGTTTAGTTTCCCCTACTGATCTGCCTTCTGTTTGCTCTCTGTCAGTTACATCTCTTATGTCTGCATAGGCTAACATGAATTTCAGCAAGATACTTGATATAGGGCATGCTTTCTTTTTAGGTTTAATTGCAGGAGTTAAAGTCATACCCACCCATGGAAGGCTTTTAACTGAACATACGGAATAACCAGAAAAAGTTAAGCCAGTGCCTTTTTATGTCAGCTTTAGGGGTATCATCAAGCTCTATTGAAAATTACCTTTTCAGCCTCCTTAGTGTCATCAAACAGTCTTCTTTGGCGGCGTGCAGGTGTAACCCTGGCCGTCTCCCAAGCCTCCACCCACATGTTGCCTGGGATCTTCATCCTGGCACTAAGTTCGCCTTTCACCACTGTGTTACCCCTCTCGTCGACCACCTCCTCCTCCACGTAATCTCTAGGTGAGTACCAGCGCACAAAGTCCGCCAGAACACAGCCTGGGTTGGCTGCCTGTGGAGGGACGGGAAAACTGTTTAATTTCAGTGTGTATTTTTTTAATAAATTTTTTCCCGGCAGGGGACACTTAATCAGAGTAAAATATCAAGTCAATTAAACTTCAGGATACAATCCTTAAGGACCTACAAAGTTTAGATCATCAGTATGCTATTGATCCAAATAAAGAAATGTATAAAGAACGCCTTCGTTTACAAACGGAATTTGATCTTTTGACCACGAATAAGGCTGAAGTGCAGTTGCTCAAATCTAAGCAATGTTTTTTTGAACTAGGTGATAAGGCAGGTAAATTATTAGCTCATCAAGCCAGAGCATCAGCAGCATCAAGGCTGATTAATGGAATAAGGTCACCACAGGGAGACGTGGTTCATGATCCACATAAAAAAAATAACAAATTTCCTAGAGTTTTACTCGGGCCTTTATACTTCTGAACTTTCCTCATGTTCTGATTGTGGGGAATGGCCCTTGGATAAGATCTCTTTTCCTAACATTGATAGTAACATGGCTAAGACCCTTGGTGACCCAAAGCAGCTAAGGAGGTGATGGAAGCTATCAAACTTTTACAGAACGGCAAGTCACCAGGCCCTGACGGGTTTACTACAGAGTTTTATAAGGCATTTTCTACATCCCTAGCACCTGCATTACAGAATATGTTTAACGAGTCTTTTTCTAAAGGCTGCCTGCCGCCCACCCTGTCGTTAGCGTCAATCACTTTGATTGCCAAAAAAGACAAAGACCCCCTATTGTGTAGCAGCTATAGACCCATCTCACTTTTGAACGTGGACTATAAAATTTTAACTAAGATTTTAGCGTTGCGTTTACAACAAGTCTTGCCCCAAATAATTTCAGATGACCAAACAGGTTTTATGATTGAAAGACATTCTTTCTTTAATACAAGGAAACTTTTCAATATCCTCAATACGCCTAGTTCAGATGTGCCAGAAGTGGTTCTGGCACTAGATGCGGAAAAGGCGTTTGATAGAGTCGATTGGGGATACCTTTTTCGTGTAATGGAAAGCTTTGGTTTTGATGATCACTTTATTTCCTGGATCAAACTATTGTATGTCTCCCCACAGGCATCTATTTTAACTAATGGTGTGGTCTCGCCACCTTTTTTGCTTCAGAGGGGCACTAGGAAGGGCTGCCCTTTGTCGCCTCTGCTTTTTGCCATCGCCATTCCGTTTTCAGCTACTGTAGAAACATGACGATGCAACGTGGCGACGTCCATGGAAGGCGGTGCCCACGGTTATGGAGATATAAATGTTGCATGACTACTATGTTTTAATAAATTTATGAGAATTAATACCAAAAATATAAATTCATAAATCTCTCGGAGGGATTTCCTGAGTATGGCTAATAATTAGACAATTATTCACTAGTGATCAGTTAGTTAACAATCGCTCAATTATCTTAAATCAGTCAGTCAGTCTCATATTGAAGGGGTAAATTGGCAGGGACTTGGGGATAGGCAATACAAACACAATTCCTTTGATTACAGTGAATTTATTAACTAATTAAGGTGAATATAAAAATGCGGTTAAAATATACATCCAAGTAATAAACAATGGCTAAACAATGAGAATGTGGGTTTCTATTGTCGGGAGCATTTGACTCATACGGGAAGATAATGAACACATGCTATGAGTTTTAAGAGTTAAAGATAATCTATGGGACATCACGATTCCTGGCTTTCTGCTAGGGAATTCTCCGGGGTTCTCCGTGTCTGGATTGAAGAAAAACCCTCTAGGGTTGACCGTCCTCGGTCTGGCAATTAGGCTGTTCTTTCAGGTGTCCTTTGTTACTGCTGGTGGGCCACATGGCTGGGTCCGCTGTTGATGGGATTAGCTTGACGAATAACAATTTAAAAAGAACTTGGTCGTTCTTCAATTAAACTAGTGTAACTTAATGGACTGATAACTTTTAACAAAACAAAACCAAAGAGAAGAAAACGCAAGTAAAATTGCTGGAAACGAGGGAAAAATCGATGTCGCGGCGCTTCACATGTGTGGCTTGAAAACGAACAAAGGGCTTTGTTGCGCTGGGTCGGACTGCTTAGGGCGTTGCCGGGAAAGGGGGCACGCTGGCCACGCGTGCCAAAGCACAGTTGGAGAGCACAGGAACAAGAGCGTGTGTTGCTGTTTTGTCTGTTGGGGCGTGGTTCCCCGAGGGCAGTCCTTTGTTCCCCTGAGGGAGGCTTGTCTTCGGTTTGCCTGAGAGACTGTCTTCTGTCAGAAAGTATTGTGAACAAATTGGTTACAAATAAAATGAATAAAGTCAGGTGACCTTGCTGAAAATTAAAACACTGCAAAATTAACTTATTTAGATTCTTTTCAAAAACAAATAACAACAACAACAATATGGTAACATAACTACTAAAATGGAGTGGGGAGACCTAGTTGAGTAACTAAAAGATTATTTAATTAAACAAGGTAATATCTGAGTCTTGAGGAGACAGTACTCTTTTGTTTACACAAAGGAGTACAGGGCTGTCCTCCTGTGTACTGGAGTTTCTTACCAATTTACAACTGGGTGTGAAGAGGAGAATATCCTTTGATGTGAGGTTATTAAACAAATAGGGAGGTCAGTTGCCATGGTTACGTGTGTGGGGGGCAGTTTAGGGTTTCCTGCCCTCTCTTAAGAAGAGTTTTAATAGGCTGTTCAGGAGAACGCTAATCTCTGGACAGTGTTTGTCATTTTAACAGTCAGGCACCGAGGCTTATCACGGCTGCTGCCAAAGGTGGCCAGTTTTACGATCAGACTGCCCAGAAACAGCACTTAGAACCTTTCACCTTTTCCTTTGGGGTCTCTTCAGCCGTCTGTTGAGAGTTGCAATCTTACCCCCCCTCCTTCTCTCAGAGAGAGAGAGAGAGGAGGAATTTTGAGTCTGCAAATTATTTAATGTAAAATGCACAAATCCACACTGTTTGTCCATACATAAATGTCTCATTTTAAGGTAATGAAAACATAATGGTTTATTATATAAGGTCTTTACATACCACTGAAAACATATTTATGGATTTTATATTGCATTACTGTGGATAAATCCTCAGAAATATTACACATTGAACCTTTAACGTTAAACTGAAATAAACAGGATGAGGCTGATGCTCTCGTAACATTACCTCATAGGTGAAACTTTTTTGCTCACTAGCCAACGTGGCTAGTGGTTTTCCAAAGTTACTAGCCACACAGCATTTTCACTAGCCACATTTTTGTTGTTGGGAAATTACATTTTATGATGATTTTATGATTATATATATTATATTTGATTATTTAGTTGACTATTGCGTGGTAAAATTGGCGTGTTAAAATTTACTACCATTATAATTAACTCTGATAAGGTTGTTTCATAATTAAAGTGTTGCATGGGTGTAGAAGATTACTGAAAAAATAAAAACTAAACTGAAAAAAAAATCAAACACTTTTAATAATTATTTATAACAGCTGTAGGCAAAATACTGTAAAAAAGAGTAGAAAAATGATCTGCATTAGAAACAAAGAGCAAAGACGAACAAATTATTTTTGTCTAAGAAAAAATCCACAATTAAGGCAACAGCATTAAAGTTTTATGTAGGCCTATTTCATATTTGTGCACTTTTAGAATGTTGATTTTACATTTCCTCAGAGCTCTGACGGGATTTATGTTTATCATCATGAAGCTCTGGTAGCTTTGAGTAACTGGAGATAGGCCTATGTACTGAAACAAGTTTACAGGCCTTTTTTCAAGATTATTATGAAATTTTTATATTCTCGTTTGAAAAAAGTCTGGATGGAAGGAGAGAGAGAGACGCGCCTGACGTGTAGATTCTCCTGCTTGATTATTAAAAAAGCTGTACTATCGCCACTGGTGAAGTTGACAATTAACGGCAGAACAAACAGCCCTCCTGACGGTCCACTAGTTAAATCTCACTAGCGCAGCAAGACAGTAGGCTTCACTAATAGACCAATGAGCAAACACTGTGTGTAGGTAGTACTCATGGTGGTTGTAGTGTCGTAGTATCACATTACAATTTGTTTGTTATTTCAGATGCCTTTTGACAAGACCTCAAAAACACGCCAAAGTGGCTAGTGGAGTGATTGTGTTAAACATCACGGCAGAAATCCACCCGCATTTGATGGGTTGGCAGGAAGGTTATTATAGTTTTGGATTTTTCATTAGCTTTTATTTCGTTTTGACTTTTTGTTTTAATTAGTTTTTAATGTGGGTTTGCTAGTTTAGTTTAGTTTTTATATTTTGAAAATGCTTAGTTTTAGTTTAGTTTCTATTAGTTTCGGTGTTAGATTTAGGATGCCAGGATCATTTCAGTTTAGTTCAGTCCAGTTTAGTTTTTTCACAAAACATTAAAATACAAGTACAATCATTAGAAATAATCCAGATTTGTGAAAAGGCACACCTTTTTTAAAGCTATCTGAAGCTTGTACATAGGGCCCAAACACTAACACATTGTCTAAATAAATACTCTAAATAAATGAAGCACATGTAATCTACAGTATAATTTCTAACCTGTATACAGAAAACCGTAAGAGCAGACTACACTAGTTCTACTACCCAGTGGTCCCAAGAAATTCATTACATCAGTCTCTAGCTCTATCATTCTTGGTAAAATAGGTGAAATACAATAAATGGAGGTGAAATACAATTGATGGACAGCTAAGAAATTGGAATATAGTGTAAGCCCTCCTTGGAGTCCCCCCTTGGAGCCACAAACAACTGGTCCCTCACACCCTGAAGGTAAGTATGACTGGAAAGCAGTTATATTAAAATCTATATCTTTATTAATCAAAAAATAGGTATTAAAACAATGTGAGCACAAAGAGACAGGTTAGCTAAGATATCAATGACCCCATAAAACACACTCTAAACTGACATGCAGTACATATAATGACCAGCAGACACGTTAGCCCAGCGCAAGAGGAGCTCACAATCAATGGCAAGGGGCAAGTTTTTCCCACACGCAGGATGAGCACTAAGCCAGACCATCAGAACAGAACAAAACAAGGAAAAGAAACCCACCTAGACAGTGACTAACTAGTTACCTGCAACCCAAACTAAACAAAACACAACTCTATACAGTTGTTGCATTCATATTATTTTGTACACATGTATGTCGCCCTGACCCCGGGCTCTCTTGACAGATAAAGCAATCGCAGACCAACCACACAACACGCAGCGTGCCAGCTCTTCATGCGGAGGACAAAATCATAACACACACACGCAGCTCACAAAAAGGTGCCTATCACCGCTGAACTGCCGTTCTGGCCCAAATGTCTGGCCAGACCAACTGCCCCGCAACGTCAGTTCCACGGGCAGCATATCCACTCAAAATGTAGGCTTATTAGGTCCTATGAAATAAATAAACATAAACTAAGGACATTTACTCTTTAATTTTAGTTTAATGTAGTTAGTTTTGCAAACCTACAATATAGTTTTAGTTAGCTATCATTTTATGTAAAGCCGTGGTTTTTTATTTCAGTTAACAACAATGTTTTTTTCACATTCGTCTTCGTTAATGATAATAACCCTGGTTGGCGGGTGTTAATTTCAAGCCCAGGTTGTCAGTTACTTAACTGTAACAGCAGAAGATTGTTGGCAATTGATTGATTGATCATATCAAGTTATTTGGCCCTTTTCCACTGCATGGTACCTTGTACTTTTTTTCATATCACCTCCGTTGAGGTTTCAAGTGAGCTGAGGCAATACCAAAAGGTAATGTGAAAACACCGCAGACTATTCGGGGGAGGAGCTAGACTCTCAGCACAAGTCATTCAAGTCATTTATACCAAGGCTGTTTCTCAATCTGTGTTCTTTTCTGTACTTGTGTTCTTGTGGACTTGTGAAACGTCATAAGTTGCAGCCAAAGTACTGTTCCAATTCAAAAGTCCGCATCCAGCCAAGTACAGTCAAATACCCGGATGTGTGTTCGCTCCGCCCGTTTTACCGAGCCTGCATCAGTGGTGACTTGTGTGGAAGCCAGATAACCCAGAATGCATTTCGCCACCAAAAAGCGAAGTGTCTATAACTATAACTTATAATACTGCAGTTCTTGTGTCACATATAGTAGTTTTGAGAGTTTTTTATGCATGAATATAGTTGTTTAAACTCCAAATATGTGGTTGATTTCTGCAGCCAGTCTATTTTTGATGGAAGCCACGTCAAGCAGCACAAAGCAGATGAACCGGGCAGGAAACGGCATAAAGAATCCAGTTAATTTTCAAAATAGTACAGACTCCCTATCGTAGATAAACAATAAAAAAAGTTAAAACACACAAAACCAGATACAATTGAACTACATAGCCTACTTAACCATGGTAGAAGCACAAAAATCAAGGACAACAAATCAAAAGTAAAGTCAGCAAAATCAGGCAAAATGTTCTTATTCTGAAATGCTCCATGTGTGATATGAAGTCAGTGCAAGTCAGTCAGTGAACCATGTAAACAATTTGCTGCACAGTCACACCTGACACTGCATTGCTCTCACTACTACCCCTCTTTTAAAACAGTCTGCCTCTTTTGTAAGCCTGAATTGAAGCCTTTTCTAGAAAAATCCTCAAAGTCTGTTAAGACTGCTGCTGTCTGTACATCTCTGGCTGTGCTCGTACTGGCTGAGAGTGCCTGTATTTCACCTGGGTCTGTGTAACCTGCTAAAGATGTCTGGACTGGGTCTGTGCTGGTACTGGATTTGGATCAAGCATCTACTCTACTGACAAATTTAAGCATAGCCACTTTAAATAATAAATATCAATACTTGATAGATATTAATGTTTTCAGCTGCATCAGGCCCACCAAACTGGCTCCCAGATTTCCTTTAACATTTTCAAAGCTAAAATACTATTTATACTAGGGCTGGGCGGTATGGCCAAAAATGTTATCACAATAAAAAAATTCAGATAATTCGGTAATTATCAATCATAATTGATAATTATCAGGAAAAATGTCAAATTATTATTTAATACTAAATGTAGCCTATAATTTTAACATAAGTTAAATAAGCTACAGCTGTGTAGCGCACAGAAGCTTTTGCCATGGTTTCTATTATTCAGAGCCAGTGAGCAACGAACTTTCAAAATAATTATAATAAAAACTGTGTTAACGTGAGATAAAATAATTGTGTTAATTTATTAATGCGTTAATGCGATAAAAATGCGTTAACTTGCCCAGCCCTAATTTAAACTACTAAACTACTTTTGGTCTGGACTAATGGATAGATCTGCCTGCCAGTTTAAGAATGGGACAGAGATCGAACCATCTGTTTTCAACAGTAACATGTTTATCTTTGATAATAGCTATGAGGGTGAGAGTTTAAATAATGCTCAATTGGTACTAAGGTGAAGTGACTGAG
>NC_060163.1:33470-50726 GCF_021292245.1 Micropterus dolomieu | reverse complement strand
CCTTTTTTGCTTCAGAGGGGCACTAGGCAGGGCTGCCCTTTGTCGCCTCTGCTTTTTGCCATCGCCATTGAGCCCTTAGCTATCTGGCTTCGTGAGGACGTAAATTTTAAAAGGTATAAATCGGCTAGGTAGAGAGTATAAATTATCCCTATATGCAGACGATCTTCTACTCTTTATTTCTGATCCAGAGACTTCTGTTCCTGTTATTCTTAACATTTTAAACCATATTGGTAAAATTTCAGGGTATAAGATTAATTTTCATAAGAGTGAATTGTTCCCTGTAAATTCCTTGGCAAATAACCCTACGCATTCACTTCTTCCATTTAGATGGGCGGCTGATGGATTTAAGTATTTGGGTATTACGTTGACCAAATCTTTAACTGGAATGTATGTTTCTAATTTTGTCCCCTTACTTAAAAAGGTTGAGTCTGACATGGGACGTTGGGCTAACCTCCCTCTTTCTCTTGCTGGGCGTATAAGCCTGATCAAGATGACTGTTCTTCCCAAGTTTTTTTATTTATTTCAACATATTCCAATTTTTCCTCAAGAAAAAGTTTTTTATGGATTTGGACAAACAAATAATTTCCTTTTTATGGGGAAATGGGACAGCTCGAATTAGGAAATCAATTTTGGAGCTCCCTAAAAACAAGGAAGGCTTTGCACTCCCAAATGTTTTGCACTATTACTGGGCCTGCCATATCCAGAAAATTGTATATTGGAGGAACAATCTGAATTCTGAAACCCCTTGCTGGGCCTACCTGGAACAGTCCTCAGCACGCCTCTCTCTGCACTCAGTTATATGCTCACAACTACCATTGCCTACCAACATTAGTTCAAATTTAGTAGTATCTCACTCAGTTAAGATATGGACTCAATTTAGAAAACAGACTGGGTTACATAGGTTTTCTACACTCTCTCCGATAATTAAAAACCACAGTTTTGCACCATCTAATATGGATGAGGGGTTTCGAATATGGTTTGATAAAAGGCATAAGGACCATTGATGATCTCTATGAGGGGGGAGTTTTCTCCTCCTTTAATAACCTTTCCAAAAGATTTGACTTGCCTAACTCCCACTTATTTCGTTTCTTTCAAGTCAGGCACTTTGTGCAAAAACTATTCCCTCACTTTCCAAATCGCCCCCCTGAATCACCATTAGATGACTTTTTAAAGCTTGATCCACATTCAAAACACTGTATTTCTGTCATTTATAATTTGATTCACAATAATAATCCAGTCTCTACAGGTAGGGCCAGAGCGGCGTGGGAGGGAGACCTGGGATTTGAAATCTCTGATGAGCATTGGGAGCGTATTCTTGCTCTTACACACACATCATCTATAAGTGCAAGACACAGCCTGATACAGTGTAAGATTCTGCATAGGGTCTACTATACTAATGCTAAACTTGCCAAAATATACCCCTCTGTCAGCGATGCATGTAATAGGTGCAAGCAATCACCAGCAGATCTCATTCATATGTTTTGGGGATGCCCTAAACTATATGATTACTGGACTAAGATATTCAAAATTCTGAAGGAAGCCTTTGCCATAGATCTTGACATAAATCCACTTCTGGTCATTTTCGGGATGACTGTTGATGGTAACCTTTCAGTAACGATTCAAAAGGCTCTAGCCTTTACTACTGTATTAGCAAGACGTCTCATACTTTTGAAGTGGAAACATGCTTCACCACCTTCTTTTGATACATGGCTGAAAGTAGTCTTTACTTGCATTAAATTGGAGAAAATCAGACTGTCACAGGCTGGATCTATAAGGACCTTTGATAAACTGTGGCGCCCCTTTTTAGACTATTTATTAGCTAATTCTCAAGACAATTAAGCTAAGCACCCTCTGAGGAATTATTTATTTTATTTTAAAAATTCTTTAAAATATCAATATTGTATTTTATTTATTTATTGTGTTTTTCCCCTTTCTTTCTTTCTCTCTCTCTTTCTTTCTTTGTGTTTTTTTTTTTTTCTTGCTAGAGGCTATAGGTTGGTCATTCGAGGGAGGGTTTATTGGGGTATTATCAGTGTGGAACGATTATTTCATAAAATCACTGTTACTATGTGTTGATTTGATGTTCCAAGCAGTAAAACCAATAAAAAAAAAATTTAACTTCAGGGTTATCGACCTGTCCAGTTAGGAAGCATATGCAATTGTGAATCAATGTCAACTGTTTCTGTGCAAATGAAAGAAAAAACAGGTGCACTAGAGAGGCAACAGCAAGACAACCTCTAAAAAGGGAATGGTTTTGTAGGTTGTTGCCATTTACATTTACTCATTTAGCTGACGCTTTTATCCAAAGCGACTTACAATTGCTACATATGTCAGAGGTTTGCTCTGGGACACACTGGCAGATGTGTCAATGAGAATTGAACCGAGATCTCTCACACAAAAGGCATAATGTCTTATCCACTGCATCATCGGCAGACAATTGCCCTTTCCTTATCGTTTGAGAGTTTGGAGACGCTGTGGTGAATGTTATGCTGTCTGCAACATCATCCAGCATGACCTGTTTGGCGGTGGGCCAGTGACAGTCTGGGGAGCCATTTCCTTGGAGGGTCGTACAGACTTCCAAATGATCGTCAGCGGAACCCTGACTGCTATTACTGGGATGAAATCCTCAGAGCCATTGTTATGCCCTGGGTTCCTCCTGGTGCAGGACATTGCCTGGCTTCATGTGGTCAGAGTGTGTGTGCAGTTCCTAGATGAAGGCATGCTGACTGGTCGTCACATTCCCTAGACCTTAATCTAATTGAGAACCTCAGGGACGTTATGCATCAGTGCATTTGACACCGCCAAGTAGCACCACAGACTGTCCAGGAGCTCACTGATCTCCTGATCCAGGTCTGGGAGGAGATCTCCCAGGACACCATCCGCTGTCTCATCAGGCGCATGCCCAGACGACGTCGGGAGTACATACAGGCACGTGGGGGCCATCCACACTGCTGAGTCACATTGTAAGTGGCCATGATGAAAGTCACGCAAGTTGGATCAGCCTGTGATTTCAAATATTTTACTTTGATTTTTGAATTTAGCCCTCAATCAGTTGGTGATTACTTCATTTTGTTCTAAACAAATTATACAATGTACAGCGAAGATTTTCAACTTTAAACTATTTGTTCATTGAGATTTGATGTATGATTTAAGTGTTGTCTTAGGGAGTCTTCAATACGCAAAAAAATAGTTGAGTGAACACTAAAACAATCAGACAGAACACCGGGGGCCCTGTACCACAAAGCAAGTTCAACATTCCTAGAATATCTTTTTGTTACCTGGCTTCACTAAAACTAACAATCTGAATCGTGATAAGCGGTCACATGAAGCTGGTTATCATCTAGGTAAGTCAACCCAGGGTTTTCAAATCCAGACATAATACAGGCTTCAGAGAGCATCTGTGCTTCTGGTATCTAAAACTTTCCTAAATGAACTTTTGGGGGCCCCGATAGTAGATCTAAAAAAATGGATAAAAGAATGAATCAATTTTACATTTTTTCTTTTCAGTTCTCATTTTTAGAGGAATTAATTTCCTTATTATTATCATCCAGCGCTGTTTGCGTTATCCAGGTTACTTAACACTTTGCGACAGCAGAAGATCCTCAAAGTTTACGACACAATTTAGGGCCACCAAAAAATAACTGAAGCCTCACAGTCCTAACACAAGTTTAAGAAAAAAAAATAATAAACCAATCAAAGCACTATTACTGCCGATAAATACAAACAGAGGTCATGGATCACTCAGCCCAGAAAAGTGAGGTACTAAGAGGCAAAGAAAAGTGTCCAACAGTGGTCAGCAGTCAAGTCAAAGTTAGGTTAAGTTTGTCAATGGAGAGCTAGATAAAGCAAACTTAGACCTTTTCAGAAGAGCTAAAAAGTTTCACCTTACCATCGTGGATTACTTTAAGCGTGCAGGGGAAGATCATGGAGTATTTCAGTTCCAAGTCCCGTAGCTATTTCTTTACTGAGTTGAACTGCTGGCGTTTCAGGGTAAGAGCAGTGCTGTTGTTCTTATTCCATAATACACAAGCTCAGTCTTTTCCCTTGAGAGCTTCAAGATCTTTAGCTTGCCCTGGAAATAGAGAAATTTAACTAGGATCGGCCTGTGTCTGGAGGAATTTTGCTTGATGAAAGAAAGAGAACAATTACAGAACTCGATTACGGGAGGAGTGAGTAAATTCTCCTTGGCAAGGAGCTGTTGTATCAGGCCCTGGGACTTCTCAGGGACAGAAATGAAGAGAAGGCTAGAAGCTTGGCTTCGGTTCTCGGCAGCTTCAGCACATTCTTTCAGGTAGGAATTTTCATTTGAGTGTTTTCACATGTTGGGTCAGGTCCCACCGTCATTAGACCTCACTCTCAGCTCGAGCTCTGATACGTGTTCTTCAAGTGTAGCGACTGAACCTTGAATTTTGTTTAGGCCAACGTTAATAGCTTCAAGTTTTAATTTCAGAAATGAAATCATCTTGTTTCATTTGCTGCATTCCTTCACAGATATTTTGGAGGGAAACAGGTACTTGAGACATTGTGAGACCTATCTCCTATCCTCAATGGAGAAGCAGTTTAGTCCAGTAACTGAATTTAGTGCATAAAATTGATCCAAGTTGTATTTTTAGATGCACCACAGTTAGCTTTGATTGTCTTACAACATTTTACAACAGGGTTGTAATAAGGCAGATTCCTCATATGTGAAAATGTACCTGGCAATAAACCTGATTCTGATTATGCTAGTTTAACAGCAAAAAAAAGGTCATTATGGACAGAAGTGCGCAGATGATACAAAAAGCCGAATGTTACTCTACAGCTCTGTAGTTTATCAGCAAGTATCTGAACTACACTATAGGCTGGACTTCATTTTAAACATGTCCATGTGCGCATTAAAGTCACATGTCACACGGGTGCACAGCTGTGTGCAAGTGCATTTGCTATTTAAAGAGGTCATATTATGCTCATTTCAGGTTCAAAATCTTATTTAGGGGTTGTACCAGAACAGGTTTACATGGTTTAATTTTCAAAAAACACCATATTTTTTGTCATACTGCACATTGCTGCAGCTCCTCTTTTCACCCTTGGTTGGAAGCTTCGTTTTAGCTATGGAGTGACACATCTTGTCTCTACATGATCTTTGTTGGGAGTTGCACATGTGCAATTCCTAGTTAAGGCCTACTAGCCAATCAGAAGCAGAGAAGGGCGGGTCAGTGAGAGGCAAACACGGCTTTGTTTCAGCTGTACATGTTGCCGACCAGCTTGGCTGGAGCAAGAGTTTCAGAGTGGTGAGTTACTAATCTGCGACTCAGTGTTTTTCCACCGGTGTTTTTGAGGGCGTGTCAGAGTAGCCGCATTGTCTTTCATCCCTGTGACGTCACAGGGATGAAAGGGAAGCGGCTGGACTACAAATGAGCTGTTTTCAGGCAGTTCAGAGCAGAGTTTTCTGTGGGAGATGGGAACTCCCTTTGGGACTTTGGGCTTTTTCACTTTGCCCAAAGTCCCAAAGGACTTTTACATGGGACTCCCAAAGGACTATTACATGCACAAAAAAGGTATATAACTCAGTAAAGGAGAGGGAAAAAGTCAAAAAGCATAATACCAGCTCTTTAAACAACGTGGGCTTGAAAAAGACAACTGTGTTGGTTGGAAACTAGCAATGACACTTGAGCGGCGCTTTGCGCAGGTGCAGTTCTTAGGAATAACCTTAGATCCACAACTCAAATTCTATAAACATGTCAAGTTTTCAAAATCAGTAAAGCTCAACCTCAATTGTTTCAAATTAACGCACTACACAGGCAGCCTAGTTAGTGTGAGAGCTGTAGCTTTGTTTTTGTCGCTCTTTATCATTAGATGTTTATTTATTTATTCCATGTTTTTTTAGTATCTATCTTCTCCTGCACCGTTTGTCTTAGAAATCCTTTATTAATATTTGTTTGCATTTTAAAATGAATGGATTTCAATGGGAGCAGTGAAGGGTTTTACAGCTTTTAGGAGACTTTATCAGTGTGTCACATGACCACCTAGAGTGTGGAGAGAAGGATTTGGTAGAGCAGAATTTTTTGTAAATTGCTGCCAGTTGCGCATATTCATCTCCATTAACACAAACAAGTTATCAAAATGTAGCTTTTCTCTCTCAAAATGGCAAAATCGTCCTCAGTGGAGGTTTAACTTTTTAGATCCGAACCTTAATTGATAGGTAACTCACATTCATGGTCTCATTGACTCTCTGTTCTAACTGCAGGCTGGTTCCCTGTCACCAATTCTTTACCTTGCTATGTTCTTCCTTCCTGTTTGGAGTGTAGACACATGATGGATATTGTTATGCTCAGCTAATCAAGCACTAACTAAAAATACCAAAATGATAGCTGAAAGCTTTTTTAAAGCAAATGCACTTTTCAACAAAGAAGCAAACTGTGACTTCCTCAGAAGTTTGTATAGCACACTTGGTTAGAGCATAGGCTTCCAATGCAGCTCTTATGAATCCAGACCCAGGTTTGAATCCCACCTCCACCAACAGTGATAATTGCTTTCAACTTTAAACACCTGTATGGTGTGAACTTAATGATACCAACACACTAAAGATGATTCCTAACTAAAAATACCAAAATGACAGCTTGAGGGTTTTTTTAAGGGCTTTTCTATCAACAAAAGATCAAATTGCGAGATTTGTAACAGCTGTTATGTGATAGCTCAGTTCCTATTGAGTTGGTTTTGAGAGCAACAGTTATCTTTGCAGACCCGGGTTTGACTCCCACCTTGACCCACTGTGAATTGATCACAGCTGCATGGTGTTGAACTCAATGCTGCCAACAAAATGGTTAGTTCCCACTGACTTGCAGTGATTGTTTTTAAATTTGTATATTGTTGGTCTTTCTAAATGCAAACATTGTTTACATGGAATAAATTTTTCATGAGATTAGTCGCTTTCTGTGTCTTCATGTTATATTTTGCAACAGTGAACCAGATGTCACAGAAAATTTGGGTATCAATGCTATGTTGTGAAGCTTGTGAGTTTTCAATTAAGCGTGTCCATGGTGGCAAAGTTCCATGCTTTGCCAACACACAAGAAGTTGCTATATCTTCAGTGTACATGCTCAAATCTGTACCAAATTTTACCTGTTTGATAAAAGTCCCACCCTGAACACATCTACAAGCTCATATTCACTCATCGTCTTAGCGTTACCCAATGGCAATAGAGAGTGACTATTTCTATGCTGTGATGAACCACATTTTGTAGATTGGCCATATCTACTTCAAAACTATCTCAGAAAAGTAAGTAGGTAGGTAGGTAGGTTCACTGTCACTATATAACAAGTTATAGAGTGAAATTGAGTTTTGTAACTCCCATCTGCTACATAGCAGACAATATACTAAATATAATAAAGAATCAATTATGAAAAACGGTAAACAGATATAAACTATCACTGGAGCAGTGCTTAGGATGAATTAGAGTTTAAGAGTCTGTTAGCTTGGGGGAAAAAGCTGCTCTGCAGTCTGGTGGTGCGGCAGCTGAAACTTCTATATCTCCTCCCAGACGGCAGCAGGGTGAACAGGCTGTGCTGGGTGGGTACTGTCCTTTAGTATCCTTTGGGCTCTGCATAGGCATCTCACCGATATCATTGATGCTCGGGAGATGGGTACCAATGATCTTCTGAGCAGTTTTAATTACCCGCTGCAGAGTCCTCTGGTCCTGAGCCGTGCACATCCCATACCAGTTTGTGATGTTTCCAGTCAGGATGCTTTCTATTGCTCCTCTGTAAAAGCTGACAAGAACTTGGCGTGGGAATTTGGCCTTCTTAAGCTTCCTGAAGAAATACAGTCATTTCTGAGCTTTTTTCACCAGTGTGGAGATGTGAGGTGACCATGTCAGGTTCTCTGTGATGCTGATTCCCAGGAACTTGAAACTGTTCACCTGCTCCAACACACAGCTCCACTGATGTAGACAGGAGTGTGTGTCTGTATCTCCTTCTTCCTAAAATCAACGATCAGTTCCTTAGTTTTGCTGACATTGAGCAGTAGTTTGTTCTCTGAGCACCACTCTACAAGATTATCAATTTCCTGCAGAAATGAAGTCTCATAGTTGTTTGAAATCCGGCTGATGACGTTGGTGTCATACGCATACTTCACAACAGAGTTCTCCTCATTTCGAGGGATGCAGTCGTGAGTGTAAAAAAAGTCACACATTAATGGTGTTATGTTGTTAAGCTTCTGAGTATTCCTTCAACGGTGTATGCTTGGTGTGGCAGCAAAGTACCATGCTGCGTCATGAAACAGGAAGTTGTTATAACTTTGCTGCACATGCTCAAATCAGTACCAAACTTTATGTGACCGATAATGGTCCCGCCCCCAACACATCTACATTCCAATATTCAGTTATAGTCATAGTGCCACCTACTGGCAACAGGCAGTAAGCTCTGTGAGACAGTCATCACACGATTTAAATCATTAATACATTTTCTCAATGTGTTTCACACTTGATGTACTGGGACATAATGTTTAGTTACTGGGTGCTCCTTTGCAACCCCATAGACGACACAGGAAGTGACTCAAGTATTTCATGCAGCTTCCAAGGTGCGTGACAATTTAGACCCACATAGGGAGAGCTGCAGCATCTGAAGTGGGGATGCAACACTATCTGACGCACTTCATGTGCGAGGGCCCGTCCAACGCTGATTGCAGCTTTAGTATTTTAAGTGAATTAGTCTGTGGCATGGGATTCTTTTACTTGAACGTAGCGCTACAGGATTTTAAAAAATGCTGATGGAGCAGTGCTTTGCAGCAGCAGTCACAGGTAACAGCTGGGGCCGTATCCACATTCAACTACTGGCTACACGGCAATCAGTATCTGCAACAAATCCCTCCCTAGCTTTGTGTTTTTACAGGAAACTTACACGTAAAAAGCAAATAGTACTCTGTTTTCTATTAAAGTAATCCCTGTGAGTAATCCCTGTTTTTACAAAATGTACCTGTAATCTGATTACGTCTTTATTTTCTGTACTGTAACGGAATACAGTTAGTTACTTACATGTAATCCGTTTTGTCCGGATTGTTGTGCATTGGAAAATTATTGTAAAATTCTCTATATTTATAACATCTGTGCCTATCAAATAAATTTATTTAAAAATATATATATATATTTGCCGCATATCAAACATCCAACAAACTAATATCCAGCTTGAAACCAACTTCACCACGGTCCATTCTTCCACATATGCCGCTGATGCGGAAAAGACATTTGCATTCACGATAAACAAACGTGTAAGCTTACTTATAACTGGATAATAGCCTACTGAACAGGAGGAATTAGACCATGCAAGCTAAAACGAGGAGCTGCTGTGCTGCTATGGGGCTGTCTTGTCCTCTCGTTAGCTTTGCAGCAGCATGTAGCAACAGTTTGCTAACCCATAACTTAGCTAAAATTAGTTACATTACATGATGTGCTCTATATCATGGTATTTGTCATGTTATTGGAATTCTGCAGAATTGCATAAGTAACCATTTACCTGAAGACCATCCAAGGTATAAAAAAAACAAATCTGAACTTCTTTATTTCACTAGACACTAGTAGGCTATGGTGGTATGGCGAGCGCATCAATTACATGCCTGTCTACGCAAGCCTCAGTGGCTTCAAGTGTGGACTTGCTACAAAGCATGTTTATTTTCCAACTATGACCTTCCTTGTGGCTTGTAAATGTCATTTTACTGTGTTTACGTCATCTTTTAATATGAAGAATTTTTTTCCACAAACGTGGACGTGGCAATTAGGTCCCAGTACTTGATACCTTTAAGGTATCGACCAAAGTAACCCAGTACCAAGTAGTATTGACAACTTCTCCAGTCAAACAATTACTGCATTAGATTTGCATGCTTTTTGTAACCAGATCTGGAAAAAATTACTATTTGTATGTTTTGCTCCGCAAGCAACACTCCAAAGGAAAGAGAAGGGCATGCTTCTTTTTTTTTTGTCTGTGCCTGCACATGCTTGTGTACACTACTCTGTACATTTTTATTTGCAATTTCCATCACTGATCATCAATCACTGTGGCACAGTGTTCGATAAATACAGCACATGAATAAATTTAATGTGTGCATGTCTGCCTGCTTACCTTAAAGGACTCCATGTCAGAGAGCAGACAGGCACTCTGCATCCGGGCACGGAGGTGGGTACCTTCAGCTGATGTGCCCAGTTTGGCCAGTACTTCTGACTGCTCATCTAACATATCCTCTGTCATGGGAGCAGGTTCCTGAAAATCAAACACACACACGATCAATGGACTTCTATACATCCATACACAATGTCTAAAATACTCCCAAACTTTAGCTGGTTGAAGGTGTAGTCTTGTATCTGTAGCTTGTCCTGGGGAATCCCTAAACTGGATGCAGCGATGCTTTAATGCATGTAATGTGAATCGACATATTTTCGTAATAGTGTTAACAGTTCATCAAACAACAGCAACATCAAGAAATGAAGTGCTACATGATGTCGCATACTCCTGTAATGCATTATTTTACATTTTGTTACATGCTGGGAGGGCTGGCTCATCTGGACTAACATACATAACATACATAAAATAAGTATGATCACTAACAGGAAAATGTAAGCCTCACTGTTTCTGTACCATAATCCATTATAAAACACATAAGACGTGAAGTTTACAATGGCACTGTCAGGTGAGGATCAAGGCTCCTCTCCTTTGTTCAATTAGATAAGCAATATGCAAATCTTACCAAAATGTTTTTTTTATTCTTTTGCAATAGTGCAAAAGAATAGGAGAATTAAATGTGGACTCTTAAACATCAGATCTTTCTCTGTCCTCTAAAGGTGTACTAGTAAATTAATTAATATCAGATTATAATATTGATTTCTTTTGTCTTACTGAAACCTGGCTGGGTGACTCTAGCCTACTAATCAGCTCTAAACCTAAACTAAATTCTAACTCATTTGAAAGCCTTGTTCTTAGTCTTTCACACCCAAGTTGGAAATCACTGCAACCAATTCTTTTCGTTATAGTGTACCGAGCACCTGGTCCATACTCTGAATTCTTATCTGAATTTGCAGAGTTTTTGTCAACTTTAGTCCTTAAAAACGGACAAAGTCATTATTGTAGGGGATTTTAATATTCATGTGTACGATGAGAATGACAGCTTTAGTACTGCGTTTATCTCTCTGTTAGATTCCATTGGCTTCTCTCAGAGTGTTCCCACAGAATCCCTTTTTATCTGTCCACTGTTTGATAACTTTTGACTTTGTATTGCTGAACTACACACCATTAGGCAAAAATATCTATACAAGTCTGTCTGATAGTGCTGTAGCTAAATTTAAGGATGTGATTCCATCAGTTTTTAATTAATTATCAAGTCACAAAGTAACGGAGGACTCCTACGCTAATCTCAGTCCCTCCCAAATCGATCATCTTGTTTATCGCGCTGCAGGCTCACTGCAGATGACACTCGACTCTGTTATTCCTCTAAAAAAGAAAACAAAAACAAAGACTGTTAGCTCTATGGTATAACACTGAAACTCTCAAATTAAAGCAAATATCGCGGAAACCTGAGGGGAATTGCTGTTCCACCAAACTGGAAAATTCTCCTTTAATTTGGCAAGATAGTAGATGGGGCGGCTGTGGGTCAGGAGGTAGAACGGGTTGGCCGTTAATCGGAAGGTCGGCGGTTCAATCCCTGGCTCCCCCTGGTTGCGTGTCGAAGTGTCCTTGGGCAAGATACTGAACCCCGAATTGGCTATTCCGCCAGTGTATGAGTGAGTGTGAATGTTAGTTTCCGTTTGAGCACTTAGGCTCAGTGTATGAATATGTGTGACTGGTGAATGCAGATGTAGTGTAAAAGCGCTTTGAGTGGACGAAAAGACTAGAAAGGCGCTATACAAGTACAAAGCATTTACATTTACTCTTAAAACTTATAGGAAGGTACTCCGTAATGCCAGAGCAGCGTACTACTCGTCATTAATAGAGGAAAATAGGAACAACCCCAGGTTTCTTTTCAGCACTGTAGCCAGGCTGACAGAAAGTCACAGCTCTATTGAGCCAAGTATTCCCATAGCTCTCAGTAGTTACGACTTCATGAGCTTCTTTAATGATAAAATTCTAACTATTAGAAACAAAATTCAGTATGACCTGCCCTCAACTTGGAACCTTAGAAACAGCTGTAAAACCAGATATATGTTTAGACTGCTTTGCTTCCCTCAATCTTTACCAGCTAACTTCAATGATTTCTTCATCTAAACCATCAGCCTGCCTCTTAGACCCCATCCCGACTAGGCTGCTTAAAGAAGTTTTACCCTTAGTCAGCACTTCTTTCTAGATATGATCACTCTGTCTTTATTAACAGTTTATGTATCACAGTACTTTAAAGTAGCTGTAATTGAACCTTTTCTGAAAAAGCCCAACCTTGATCCAGATGTTTTAGCAAACTATAGACCTATATCTAACCTTCCATTTCTCTCTAAGGTTCTGGAGAAAGCAGTTGGCAAACAGCTGTGTAACTTTCTACATAGCAATAGTTTATTTGAGGATTTTCAGTCAGGATTTAGAGTTCATCATAGCACAGAGACAGCACTGGTGAAAATTACTAATGACCTCCTAATAGCATCAGACAAAGGACTTGTCTCTGTACTGGTTTTATTAGATCTTAGTGCTGCATTTGATACCATTGACCATCAGATCCTATTACAGAGATTGGGACATTTCATTGGCATTAAAGGAACAGCTCTAAGCTCGTTTAAGTCCTATTTATCAGAGCGATTTCAGTTTTTACATGTTAACGACGAGTCCTCCATTCACGCCAAAGTAAGTCATTGAGTTCCACAAGGATCTGTGTTAGGACCAGTCCTGTTCACTTTATACTGTATATGCTTCCTTTGGCAATATTATCAGGAAACCTTCTTTGTTATACCTCTGTGTGTATATTGTTTAGGCTGTTTCCCTCCCTCTGTCTCTCTCTCTCTCTCTCTCTCGCTCGCTCTGTCTCTCACCCCCAACCGGTCGAGGCAGATGGCTGCCCACCCTGAGCCATGGTTCTGCTTGAGGTTTCTGCCTCTTAAAAGGAAGTTTTTCCTTGCCTCTGTCGCCAAGTGCTTGCTCTTGGTGGGAATTGTTGGGTTTCTCTAAATAACAACACAGAGTACGGTCTAGACCTGCTCTTGTATGAAAAGCACTCTGAGATAACTGTTGTTGTGATTTGGTGCTATATACACAAAATTTTATTGAAAATAGTACTGATAGTCATAATTTTACCTTACATAAAACGGTGCAATGTTGTTAATGGGCTTTTACCAAAATTATCAAATTACACATTTGTGTGCACAGTGCACTGCAAACAAATACATTTTTTATGCAAATTCTTAAGGTATTATGCTTGTTATTGTAATGCAGTTAGAAGTAAAAGTAAATAAGTTTTTTCCACCAGGGCAGTAATATTTTATATATATATATGTAATAAGTTTAGCTGGCTGATCTGAGCTTCCATGCTGTACCGTTTTATTGCCAATAATATTCATCAGCTAACTGTATCACAAACCTAACAGACACATTTCTGTCCACGTAGCAAAGCCATAACACAGCGGTGGAGAATAACTACATGAAATTACAATTGAACTAAGTTACAATATTATTTCTACCAGGGCAGTAAAAGTTGGCTGATCTGAGCTTCTATGCTGTAGGCTACCGTTTAACTGCCAATAATATGATCAGCTGATTGTCTCATGAACTTAACCGACACATTTCTGTCCATGTATCAAAGCCAAGACACAGCGTTGGAGAATAACTACATGAAATTACAATCCAAATATTTATTTTTTTGACCAGGGCAGTAAAAGTTTAGCTAGCTGATCTGCGCTTCTATGCTGTAGGCCACCGTTTTATGTAGATAGAAATGGCGCATTTTAAGGTAATAGAAACATAACAGTTCATTATGTAAGGCCTTTATACACCACTGAAAACACATACTGCATTTCTATAAATAAATCCTCAGAAATATTACACACTGAAACTTTAAAAGGTCTAACCAGTTTGGACAGACAGTTTTGAGTGCACATATTCAGAGAGGTAGACACCCAGGAGAACCTCATCAATTTTAAGGAATACACTTTTCATCATCAATGACATCATATATCAAATGTCTTGATGACAATAATACAGAAAGTCTGAATGAATGGAGAGGTAAGGGCTCTATCCAGAGCCAAACAAGATGGTTTTCAGTCAGGTGACAAGGAAGCTTACTGTATGTTCACATACAATGCCAATTTCCTCACGGTGGTTTTATAACTGGACAACTGCCAAATGTTCACACACACACACAACGTGATAACACGAATAAACACAACCTGCAATTATTACAGTATTTAATTGCAATAAACGGATCAAATTAATGCCAAAATAACTACAATGGATAATGGATAATGTACTGATTTAGCATATTGCGAAAACTTGTGTAACTTGTATTGTGTAACTCGTGGTTCTACGAGGAACCCCATTCTTATAGAGGCAGGTGTTACGACCCCTCACTTTCTGCCTGCTGTGGCTTCATTGGTTTCTTCGTGCAGCAGCTGGCATTTTGGGAGGGCTCGTTTAGTAATGGGCTGACACCTGTGTAGGCCTCAGCCTAAGCTACATTTACTGTATCTCTCTCTCGTTCCTCTCTTTCCGTCTCTTTCCTAGGCTACCCATGCCCTGATTTGGGTTTGCTTGCTGTCCTGAATTACCGTCAATCTTCATTCATACTTTTCTCACTCATCCATGCTTTCCACTCATCACTGATGCCGCTTATTATCACATTTCATGTTCTGTAAATAGTTATGTTGTTTATAGTTTCTTTAATTATAAAACATCTTTTTGGCACTTCAACCTGCCTGGTCTCCCCCTTTCAATCACATTCTATGAGCTGGGATGTGACCCAGAGAATGGTTCGAAAAAGAGAAAATATGGTAGGGTCAGAATTTGGCGTCAACAACATGACAGCATGGATCCATCCTGTCTTGTATCAACGGTTCAGGGTGGTGGTGTAATGGTGTGTGGGATATTTTATTGGTGCACAATGGGCTCCTTATTACCAACTGAGCATCGTTTTAAATGCGACTGCCTACCTGAGTAGTGTTGCTACTAGCAAGGTGTACCTAATAAAGTGGCCAGTGAATGAATGTGTGTGTGTGTGTGTGTGTGTGTGTGTGTGTGTGTGTGTGTGTGTGTGTGTGTGTGTGTGTGTGTGTGTGTGTGTGTGTGTGTGTGTACATAGTTTGTCTATTTTGTTGAGATTGTTGTCCTGATTAATTATTACATATTATTGTAAACCCAAAGTCAAATTCCTTGTGTAAACATACCTGGCTAATAAGTGATTCTGATATTGCCGACTGACATTTGTCTTGTTGTTAGAGTAGATGATAGAGGTTTACTAGTTGAAGTTGTGATCACTCATCTATGCTAAGGTTAAATAAATCCTATTATATTTTAAAGAGCAGTTGTCTGTGGTTATTTGTGTATTTGTGTTGTAATAACAGCTGGTTGTGACGGTGAGTGCTCACATTCACCCTTCACTGTCCATCCTATTAATTCGAAATAGTGTTCAATTATTGGCGGGCAAATTTTCGAGACTGTTATCAGGTTTGGTTATTTATCCCTGATTCCAGGGTGATGCCCTGTATTTATCTTTATTTATTATTTTGTAGTATTAATATTTCTAAAATATCTTTGATACTTCGCTAATTACTAAACCTGTCCCTACCACATCTCAACATGTGTAAAGCTGCTGGGCCTGATAACGTCCCTGGTCGTGGACTAAAAACAAGTGCCATTCATGTACTTGATCATGCTACTGACACTTAAAAATCAGGAGAGAGTTCCCATCTGATTCAAGACAGCCACCATCGTCCCTGTACCTATAAAGTCTGCAGTGTCTAGTCTGAACGACTACCACCCTGTGGCTTTCATCCCCATTCTGATGTAGTGCTTTGAGAAACTGGTTCTTCAGCACATAAAGAACAACATCCCAGCCAGCCTGGACCCTCACCAGTTTGCTTTCAGAACCAACAGATCCACAGAGGATGCCATCTCCATTGCCCTCCACTCAGCCCTCACACATCTTGCGGAAAACACCTCATCAGAATGCTCGTAGTGGATTTAAGTTCAGCACTGAACACAATCTCCTCCATGAAACTGATCAGCAAACTCAGCACTCTGAGCCTGAGTAACACACTGCAACTGGATATTGGACTGACTCACACAGTTCAGATTGGCAGGCACACACCTCCACTTTAGTGCTCAATGTGTGAGTCCCCTAGGTCTGTGTGTTCCCCATATCGGGAAGAAAACAACAATCTCTCTGCAGTGGATGATCAAAAAGATCATTGGTACCCATCTATCAAGGATCACACTAAAAGACAGTACCCACCCAGCCATAGCCTGTTCACCCAACTACCATCTGGCAAGAGATACAAAAGTATCTGCTCTTGCACCACAAGACTGAGAGCAGCTTCTTGAGGGAGAGACTTCTCCATTCTCCAATAGTTTTATTTTGACTTATTTATCCACTCATCTACTGTAAATCATTCTTGTTTTTGCAAGTTGCATGAAGGTCATTACAACTTAATCTTGTTACACCACCCTGTGTTGTAAAATGATAAATAAATCTACCTTCTACCTTTTGTGCGTGCGTGCGTGCGTATATAACTAGTGCTACTGAACATATAACATTGGTATTCAGAATTAAATGATACATATATATTTAAACTACACTTTAAATGTATGAATGAGTGCGCAACGGAGACAGAGAGATCCTGACCTGTGTGACAGGAACGAAGAGAGGCTCTGTAGAGTTGAGTAGAGTCATGTTGTTATAGGGATGCAGCCTTCCCTCTGCTTTACTTTTACTGCCATCTTTTTCTTTTCCCTCAGTATGTGGAGCCTCTATCTCCCCCTGGTCACTCAGGCACTCAAAGAACTCATCCTCACTGTCGCTCCATGAGTCCCAGGATTTCCCCGGAGACACATCCCTTGTTGAAGTGGATGCAGTCATTGTTGTCTTTGTAGACTCTGGTATGTTGGGACCATTCTGGCAGTCACCGGACAGCCTGTGCTCTCTCTCTTTGCTTCCCTCCAGCACCTTGTCTCTGGCCCGCTTCCTCTCAATGCAGCAGTTCAGCATCTATACATGAACATAAGCCCTTTTAGACATGGGATACTTAACATTGCTATCTTCAGCTCTCTCTTACACTGGTGGCTTTTTGCCATTTAGACTACGTTCAGACTGCAGGCCAAAATGACC
>NC_060163.1:25650-33370 GCF_021292245.1 Micropterus dolomieu | reverse complement strand
TGTGTGTGTGTGTGTGTGTGTGTGTGTGTGTGTGTGTGTGTGTGTGTGTGTGTGTGTGTGTGTGTGTGTGTGTGTGTACATAGTTTGTCTATTTTGTTGAGATTGTTGTCCTGATTAATTATTACATATTATTGTAAACCCAAAGTCAAATTCCTTGTGTAAACATACCTGGCTAATAAGTGATTCTGATATTGCCGACTGACATTTGTCTTGTTGTTAGAGTAGATGATAGAGGTTTACTAGTTGAAGTTGTGATCACTCATCTATGCTAAGGTTAAATAAATCCTATTATATTTTAAAGAGCAGTTGTCTGTGGTTATTTGTGTATTTGTGTTGTAATAACAGCTGGTTGTGACGGTGAGTGCTCACATTCACCCTTCACTGTCCATCCTATTAATTCGAAATAGTGTTCAATTATTGGCGTTGAATTATTGGTGGGCAAATTTTCGAGACTGTTATCAGGTTTGGTTATTTATCCCTGATTCCAGGGTGATGCCCTGTATTTATCTTTATTTATTATTTTGTAGTATTAATATTTCTAATCCATTCTCCAATAGTTTTATTTTGACTTATTTATCCACTCATCTACTGTAAATCATTCTTGTTTTTGCAAGTTGCATGAAGGTCATTACAACTTAATCTTGTTACACCACCCTGTGTTGTAAAATGATAAATAAATCTACCTTCTACCTTTTGTGCGTGCGTGCGTGCGTATATAACTAGTGCTACTGAACATATAACATTGGTATTCAGAATTAACTGATACATATATATTTAAACTACACTTTAAATGTATGAATGAGTGCGCAACGGAGACAGAGAGATCCTGACCTGTGTGACAGGAACGAAGAGAGGCTCTGTAGAGTTGAGTAGAGTCATGTTGTTATAGGGATGCAGCCTTCCCTCTGCTTTACTTTTACTGCCATCTTTTTCTTTTCCCTCAGTATGTGGAGCCTCTATCTCCCCCTGGTCACTCAGGCACTCAAAGAACTCATCCTCACTGTCGCTCCATGAGTCCCAGGATTTCCCCGGAGACACATCCCTTGTTGAAGTGGATGCAGTCATTGTTGTCTTTGTAGACTCTGGTATGTTGGGACCATTCTGGCAGTCACCGGACAGCCTGTGCTCTCTCTCTTTGCTTCCCTCCAGCACCTTGTCTCTGGCCCGCTTCCTCTCAATGCAGCAGTTCAGCATCTATACATGAACATAAGCCCTTTTAGACATGGGATACTTAACATTGCTATCTTCAGCTCTCTCTTACACTGGTGGCTTTTTGCCATTTAGACTACGTTCAGACTGCAGGCCAAAATGACCCAAATCCAATTTTTTTGCTCATATGTGACTCAGATCTGATGTTTTTACAGTGTGAACAGGCCAAGTCACATGGAATCTGATCTTTTCCAGTTCGGATTTGGGCCACTTTCATATGTAGTCCAAATTCCATACATATCGGATCTTTTTAAATGCGACCCGAGTCTGGACACTCAGATTGGAACTGATGCGACTTTGACATCACACTAGAGCAGCTTTTCCCCTGTTAGACAGAGCCGCGATGAACGAGAAAGCTCCACAAAAGCCATTATTATACATGTGGCTCTCTTCCTCCTCTACCTTGTCATTATCTGCTCACAAAATCCCTTTCTTGCACCTGAAATCCATTGGATCATGAGTTCTCTTCTGAGTTACCTTCACCTCACTCTAACAGGAACACTTAATACTGAACATAGACGGTTTATGTTACTCCCTGATAAAAGAAAAATGTTTCTGCTGATACCTGTTGTGAAAAAAACAAACTGGACTACTTGGTTTAACAAGCTAGAAAGAAAGTCAGTGGAAAATAGCTTTGGTTTTATATTTGATTTGATTACATTAATGTTTAAGTTCAGATTTACACAAAATATTTTATTGCTACTGTGTAAAGGGAATACTGCTGGTAAAAAGCACATTATTCGTTTAAAGTGTTTGCAAACCACATGTTATTGCACTTTTGTGTATACAGCAGTACATTTAAATTAAAAGTGCGCAATTCACTACTTTAGAATTCATTATTCAATTTTGAGCATAACAATGCAATTGATCCTTCGCTAAGTCACAGTAACTTAGTAACTAAGGGGGGCTTAGTTACTGTTGCTAAGTCCGACAAACTGTCGGACCTGTCAGGCTTTTATCACGGCGCTGCCACTGTCTATTACTGCACTCCCTGGAGAAACATTGTCTAATTTTTGGGAAAAAAGATCTCAGAAATTAGCAGACAGTTTTGCAGTTGCATTGTGCATTTGAAGGTTGTTTTCAGGCTCTCAAACAGGCATGAAAAAAAATGATAGAAGCTAATGCCTACCAACACAGAGTAAAAGTGAACCACCGCATTACCCGACTATTGAGAAAAAGGACAACATTATTAAGGATCACACTGTTCCTGTATAGCTGGGTAGGTCTCTATTCACTGTTACAAAGCAGAACAACAGGGCTATATAACGCTACATTCAGTAGTAAGTTAGCTAACTAACATTACATTAGCAACAATCCACAGCCTACATTTTTCTGGATTTGTTGTAGGTTTTGGAAAGGGAATAAATCATACATCTCCTTTCAACTTCTCCTAGTAGCAACTGTAATTATTGCAAGTGCCCCAGGAACAGCATTTGATCATATCTAGGAAAAATACAGCAAAAGAAAGCTAGAAAACAGCTCCTTTTGCATAGTAATCAATGGAGTGCAGTCTTGAAAGTGTCGGACCTCACTTAGAGGGAGTTCTATACTGCGCTTTCATTGGCCAGCTGCGTATTCAGGGGATGGCTTATTAATCACGATTAATCGCAAGAAAATCATGCGCTACTAAAGATTTGAATCGTTGCCCAGCACACATTTGTATAAATGGCATTTATACATTTTGTATAAATGGCTACCTGGAGCTTCTGATGCAATAGACAACAGCGAAGATCAGGAGGTCCACCAGACAATCTGTAGATTAGGAAGCAAATGGAGAAGATAAGATATAAGTTGAAGCACATACACTAGTGTTTCAACTAGTGTAGCATTAAAAAAAATTAAAGATTACCTTGCATACAATTTGTATCTGACATATATTTATACATAGATTTTTGTATTTTATCAGTCTATGTTAAATAACAATAGCTGGTGATGAAATGTGTAAATAAAAGAGGATCAAGATATGCCAGCTCACAAAAACAACTTTCAGGCTTTACAAACTTTTTCCTTGTACACTATGACAAGATACAAGGCGGTTGTGGCTATGTTCTTTGAGATAAGGCTCTCAAAATGTCAAACATATTCATGGTGCTATACCTATACCCCTTTCCAAACAAGCCTAAGCGCAGCCCAGGTGTGTATGTAGTTCATACCCACCCGTAGATGAGGTAGTTGTTTTCCCAGCGGTAGCGCAACTCTAGGACAAACTCCTGCCAGAGGTGGGCAACAGCGCGTAGCCCGCCATGGTTGTAGTTGACCAGACACACACAGAGTGCCAGCTTGTAGGTCAGAGAGTCACTGGGTGCTGACTTCAGCTGGAGAAAAAGGTTCTGGGCACAGGGAGATATAAATCAGGGGGAATGGTAGATGGACCAGGAAAGTTTGGAAAGTTTTATTTATAAAAGGAATCAAATGTAGGGAAATACTTTTAAAAAGCCAACTTTAAACCTTAATTGACTGACCACAAGGCTGTAAGAAGTAAATGCACATTGGCATCCTGACACCACATTCATTTCAGCTTTTCTGCCAGCATTGAAGATTCTGTTTTTTGATACATGAATGAATTATGACTGAAATACAGATGTGTTGTAGAATTGCTCCATTTGTGCACACACATTTCTAAAGGTTTGCACATTGTTATTGTCATTAGTGTTTTCAAATTGCTTTTTTCCAATGTTTGAAGTTTATAATGGTTCTGTAATGTTTGAATGTGTATGCTACATATTCAAAACATATGCATGTTTTGCATCTAGGAAAACCCGACTTCATTGACCTTACATGTCACCTGGCTGGCACCCCAGTCAAACTGTTACAGTGTGTAAGTGATAAAAAGGCAAACATACATAGTCAGAGTTTTTATCTTGCTCGGCCTTCCCACTGGCATTTGACTGTGAAGTTTTATTCTTGCTATTCTCTGATGACTTCTCTACAGCAGCATCTGGGAAGAGATACTGAGACAGAGAAGAAAAAAAAGTGCTCTAATACATAGTTTCATTCAATTACACATTTACCAATCAATGAGTGTCCACCAAATCTCTTGCCCGTCACACAAATTGAATTTTGGTCTAACCAACCAAAGCCAGACTTTGTGCTAAATTGGTGTTTAGCAGAAATGAGGATACCTTTATTGTCCCAGAGGGAAATTGGGTCCCAAGTCTGCACGCGGTCGTGTCTCACAGGAAAAATATGCAGATGCATGCAATATATACCCTAAACATATGGTCATATATATCCACATATACATTTATGCCCCTCCATAAATCTCACATACACATTACATTTATTTAGCTTAAGCTTTTATCCAAAACAACTTACATTAGGTGTAAAGGGGCTGCTATGACCTGACAAAGAGGTTCCTCCCCAATTTTCCAAAAGTCCTCTGTCTGGAGCCAGATGGAAGTAATGTGAAGAGTGGATTGAGGTGGTCATCAGTGTCAGTCACTAGACACATGAAGGCTCTGTTGTTAAACCTACAGTGTGTAATATTTATCTACCCCTTCTGACAGTTGCTCCCACTTCCACTCTGGCAAACCATTTATTGCTGGTTGGCATAAAGCACAACACTACTGGTTCACCAGTGTGGGAATGTTGACACAGACACCAGATTTTAAAACTCTGGTATACTGTGAATAGAGAGAGATTTACCTGGCAGTGATAGGCTTAATCAGCATGTGAAATCGTTTGGCAATGGCTTGAATGTAATGGACGTTCACTTATATGTAAAAGTCCTGCACTTTAACTTCCAGAAAGTAAAAGATGCAGATTTTATTTAGGCATTGATATTCAAGAGAAAGTTGTGGATACTCATGCTGGGTTAAAGCTTGTTTCTGTCAAAGGTGGGGATCCACACGGGACAGATTCTGATGCGATGATGTGATTCCATCATGGAGGCAGGATCTAACACAGGGGTGGGGCTTAATTCTGTTACAAGGCGGAATCTGGCTCAGTTGCAGAATCCAGTTTAATTCTGTGACAGTAGCGGAGACTGATGCGAGGGCCTGGCCTGATTCTGTCAAAGTGGGGAATCTGAGGTAGGAGTGGTGTCCATCATCAGTTTTGCTGTAATGAGCTGGAAAACCGCTATGGTCTCAAAAGGCTGGCCTGTGCTTGTTTAAATACTTACAGCTGAGCAAAACAGAGAAGAACACAATTAAAATTCAAATGGAAGAAATTATGTACCACTTGAGTGAAACTTAATCTGTAATTTCTTCCATTTGAATATCAGTTAATTTTCTGATTTATACCCATAAAACACGCAGCATGAATAACACTTACCAGAAGGACAGAATTGAGTATATCAGTGTTGAGTGGTGACTCATTAATGCGTCTGTGGCGTCGGATGTGCTTTCGGGCGCTGTGGACCATATTGGAGACAGAAAGTTTGGAGATTGGCACTGCTCCTGCTGGCTCTGTCAGCTTGGATAAAGCGGCGCTGATGTCACTATTTTCTGCAGGGAAAAAATAATTATATTAACCTGTTATCTAATATTTTATATTGTTTTTCGGACAGAACATCAGGATTTTGAGTTTTGGGGATGAGTAATAGAAGGCTCTATGCAAACATTTCACAAACACCAGTAAAAGAGGTAGTAAGCGCCATTCTTTAGAATATGGTGCGCACAGTGACAACATAGTGAGAAGCAATGCTATCCTCTGTGTTAAATGGTACAGCCAGTAACCTTTACCCTCCTCTTCAGCCAATCCTCTTCCCAGAATCTCATCTGTAGACTCCTTCCTACAGCAGAGTTTAAAGAACTCTGTCAAAAGGTCACCTGCATGAGAAGACAAGTCAAAAAAATAAAGAAAATACTGAATTAATCTTTTGTCTTAAGGAAGGTATTTTTACCATAGGCACACAAAAAATATATGTTATTCTCTGTGGTACTGTGTTTCCAGGAAACTATTAATCACACAGATGTAAATGTAAATGCTTTGTATTTCGACCACTCAAAGCGCTTTTACACTACATCTGCATTCACCAGTCATACACATTCATACACTGAGCCTAAGTGCTCAAACGGAAACTAACATTCACACACTGCCAGGGGCAAATCAGGGTTCAGTATCTTGCCCAAGGCACGCAACCAGGGGGAGCCAGGGATTGAACCGCCGACCTTCCGATTAACGGCCAACCCGCTCTACCTCCTGAGCCCCACAGAATTGAGGCAGAGCAGTCGGGCGACATCAAAGGATGGTTACAGTACAGCTATCCGTACAGTTACCATTAGCATGCAGTATAAATAATGGGTGGTAAAGTACAATAAGCATACCTGAGCTTTCTGTGTGGCTCGGATTTGATACAAATGGCAATGATCATTTACATTGGTAAGTTAAGGGCACACATTCAAAATTCTTCCCAGCAGGTTTTTTGCTTTTCACACTGAGATTACCAAAAAAACCCCGATCTTTGCAAATGTTAAAACTGAAAATAAGTATAAAACACTTTCAGCAGAGTGAACATTAAAATTGGAGAGTTGAACCAACACTCACACTTCATGCCTTCATGTGACAAAGTCAACGATGGTGGTTAAGACTTAGCCTCAGGTAACTCTAATGACCATAACGACTGTCGTTACAACAGCCAGGAGCACTAACAAAACCAAGTGGTATTTATCACTATTTATTTGTCTAACAACCCCACAGAGGTTAAATAGATAGGACTCCCTAACTGATGAAGCATAGGAGAGGCTTCTTCACCCAAGTTCAGTGGCCCTTGACTTTAACCTTCCTTGGATATCTATGACCTGGAAGACTGAGAATCTTCACAGACATGAGTGTTTTAAACAGAGAACCATTTACTCTTAAAATTACAAACAACAACATTAAAAGTGATTTAGATGGAGCCTGATGTTGCAGCTGTATACTACTGAGATCAAGCCCAATACTAGAGATAGAAGCCAATACCCTACCCAGTGGCAAGACACTACCAGGTTAAGGTGGGTCACATTGTAGTTAAAGTTGCTCAAAAAACTAATTGGGAAAATTTAGTGTGTAAATTATTTTATGATAAAAAAACATGAATCTATTTGTCCAGTATCCATTTTTTTAAATGACGGGCAGGAAGGCAGGTTTTATATGAGCTTGTCAGAGGGTAGACACCACGGGAAAAATTAAAGCTGCAAGCAGCGTTGGGCGGGCCCTCGCACTTGTAGCGCGTCCGCGTGTGAGCCGGCCGAGTCGCATATTCTGGAGCTCTGCCGGTGCGGCTGTGAATTTCCTACGCGGTTCCGACGCCGCATGAATGTGCTATATGTCACTTCCTGTGTCCCCTATGTGGAGCTACATAGCACTTGCCGCTATGAATATAAATCGGTATTGACGTGTAGATGTCTGCGGGGTGGGAGAGTTATCAAGCACGTAAAGTTTGTTTCAGATGTGAACATGTACACTGAACAATAATGTACCCAAACAATAAAATAAATTCCTTTTATATTTCCCTGCCTTGTTGTTTATGTGTACATACAGAGGAAGAATGTGAGAACAGCACACATTTCATCGTTACTGTGTGTTA
>NC_060163.1:24381-25550 GCF_021292245.1 Micropterus dolomieu | reverse complement strand
ACTGAAGTTACAACAACTTCCTGTTTCATGGCGAATCATCGACGCCACGGACACGCCCATTGACGAAAACGCGCAAATAGCACAACTTTTCATCGTCAATGCCTTTAGAAGGCACAGCAGAAATTTGACGTCGATCCGACTAAATCCCTAGGAGGAGTTCGTTAAAGTACGAAGTGTGTAAATCATCCAAAATTTGACGTAAAATTCAAAATGGCCGACTTCCTGTTGATTTTAGGGCATCTCTCCAAGAGGCTTTTTTGTGCGTCTGGACAAGATACACGTACCACAGAAAATTCGTGCACGTAGGTGAAACGTGCGGCGGGGGCTGCTTCGTTAAAGGTCACTTTCTGTTGCCAGCAGGTGGCGCTATGACTGTGGGTGAATGTCAGCATGTACATGTGTTCAGGGCGGGACTCTCATCCTACATGTACAGTTTGGTCCAGATGTGAGCATGTACACTGAAGCTACGACAACTTCCTGTTTCATTGCGAATCATCGACGCCACGGACACGCCCATTGACGAAAACTCGCAAATAGCACAACTTTTCATCGTCAATGCCTTTAGAAGGCACAGCAGAAATTTGACGTCGATCCGACTAAATCCCTAGGAGGAGTTCGTTAAAGTACGAAGTGTGTAAATCATCCAAAAATGGCCATAAAATTCAAAATGGCCGACTTCCTGTTGACTTTAGGCTATGGGTTCTTGAGGCTTTTTTGTGCGTCTTGATACGATACATGTCCCCAGAAAATTTCGTAGATGTAGGTTGAACGTGAACGAGGGGCTAATTTTTTCCAATTTTCTAGGTGGCGCTAGCGAGTCATTTTGCCACGCCCATGTGCGAAACTTGTAGAATACAAAATTTTTCACCGGTTCTGACATGTTTGCAAATTTTGGTGAGTTTTCGAGTATGTTGTCATTGTCATCATGCCATGTCATTTGGGCCTACTTTGCAGAAAAAAAAAAAAAATATATATATATATATATATATATATATATATATATATATTCCGAGCAAATTCAATAGGGACCTCGCACGGTCGTGCTCGGGCCCTAATAAAAAATCCGAGCAAATTCAATAGGGACCTCGCACGGTCGTGCTCGGGCCCTAACAAGCAGATCACTGCACTTGCTTCAATCAAACACTTTTAGAACATTTTTGAGAAAAGAT
>NC_060163.1:18172-24361 GCF_021292245.1 Micropterus dolomieu | reverse complement strand
AAAAAAAAAAAAAAAAAATATATAATCCGAGCAAATTCAATAGGGACCTCGCACGGTCGTGCTCGGGCCCTAATAAAAAATCCGAGCAAATTCAATAGGGACCTCGCACGGTCGTGCTCGGGCCCTAATAAAAAATCCGAGCAAATTCAATAGGGACCTCGCACGGTCGTGCTCGGGCCCTAACAAGCAGATCACTGCACTTGCTTCAATCAAACACTTTTAGAACATTTTTGAGAAAAGATAATATGTATTGGAAACAGGTGAAATAATATCATCTCACTGACATAAAGTTGCAGTCAAAATTCAACCCCCACTGCCAATCAGATTTATTGTCATAACTTACAGACTTTCAGATTTCTGCAATAAACAAATAAAACAAAAGCAATTGAAATAACTTAACACAACAAATGCTTCAAGTGTTTCCCCCAAATTTAACTGAAAATGCAAAATAGAACCCTTTCCAACAGCACAAATATGCAAAACAGGTGTTGTCTCAAGCACACCTGATGCTAATCAAGGGCTTTATAAGTTACATTAAGTATGCTTCAGCTGGAACACATGAAATACCTGAACTGACTAGGGGTTTGTTGAATGCCACATTTGATTGCATGTTAGAAACCTGGCAAAATCAAAAAAATGGTCCAAAAATTTAAGAGAAGAGATCATTGACCTTAACAAACAAAGAACAGGATACATAAAGATACTGAAGGCACTGAATGTTCCTAGAGACACAGTTGGAAGCATAGTTTGCAAGTTCAAAGTTAAAGGAACAGTGATTACACTACCTGAACGGGGCAGAAAAAGGAAACCATCAACTGCTGCAAAAAGATTTCTGAAAAGGCAGGTTGTGAAGGCAGAGGTCTCACTGATTACAGTAAGGCACGAACTGAACACAGACAGTTTTCATGCCAGAACTCTAAGACGTACCACTACTTTCCAACAGGACAATGAGCCCGAGCATACCTCAAATTCCACCAAGGCTTGTTTGCAGAAGAAGCCATCACAGTCACCTGACTTGAACCCCAGAGAAAATATTTTGCGTGATTTGAAGAAGGCGGTTGCAGCACGCAAACCCAGGAATATTACTGAACTGGAGGCCAAGCTCATGAGGAACGGGCCAAGATTCCTCAGAAACGCTGAAAGAAGCTGGTGTCTGGCTATGCTTCTTGTTTGCAGCAGGTCAACAGCAAAAGTGTGCTCTACTAAGTACTAAAGATGCTTGCCATTACAGAGTTAAATAACTTTGAGACTGGAGAGTTCATTATAAGTTGCATTTTCGGCTGAATTAAGGAACTATTTAAAGCATTTGTTGTTTTGAGCCATTTCAATTGCTTTTGTTGGATTTGTTTATTGTAAACCGCTGAAAGTGTTTTCATTTAGACAATAAAACTGCAACTGTATGTTTTTACTTTTTACAGTTGCAGACATTGTGTTTGAAATTGTCTACAAGACACAAAAGGATTCATCTTACCTAGTAAACACTGAGGGTTTTCAGCTGTCCTGAGTCGGACTGACCAGTTAGGAGCTTGGAGAGGGTCAAGGTCACTGCCATTTTATACAAACAGAGCATATATGGTTAAATCACATTGACTGTTGATGGTCCATATTTATGTCACGATTAGGGCCCACAGACTAAATCTACTATAGTGTTTTTTCCCCTTTAAAACCTGTACAGATGATATGCACATGGCTTCTGTATGTTTAATAAAACCCAAAGACAAAAAAGACAGCCTGAAATCACAACATTTCTTTCAATTAAAAATCCTGTCAAAGCGAGTTTATTGTTAATCTTTTTTCGATGTTGAAACAAAGAAAAAAGGATGAATCAGAAATCACAATCTTCCAAGGCTGAGTGGATGGGCCAGTGTACATGTTTAAGCCACCAAAGTTCAGTCACTAAAATAAACTAGCCTTCTTATTTCACTCAGTGTGTAGAGACATGGAAAGAGGGGTGCTGCAACTCCCTCAGCACCCCTAAAACCAGGGCTTATAAAAACCACCAAGTGATGATGTGTAGTGTCCTTGTGTAGAGGAGGCTGCACTTACAAAAAACAATATAGTATTAATATAAAGAATAACTACAGAAATAGTAATTCTATGTTTGGAATGCACTTTTGAAAATTACTATATTAATACTAATGGAGTTTGCTATGGTGATCTCTTTCATATGAGTGAACATATAGTTATACTATAGTGTTTATATAAACTACGCACAAAAACTAAGGAAATTTGTGTTTGGTAGATTACTTATCAAAACAATGCTTCTTGTAAATAAATCTTTATGTCCCTTTTAAATGGTGCCACATTTGTAAGGAACATGCATTTGTGGGATGAGAAGCAGAGCAAAAATTTGCTAAATGTGCTGACAATTGAAAACAAAATGCCACTAAAAGATGTTACTCACTGCAGCAATCAGCAAAGTGTTCTCTGCATCAACATTCCTCCACATGTTCAGGTTCCAGTGCAAGTGTTGTAGACACGGGCCTGACGGTAAAGAGCAGTCATGGCAGGCCTCCTGGCAACCCTATGAGACCGGAGATTGGCTGCGTGCAGTCTGTCCCAAATGGTCTAGGCAGAGAGCTGTTGGCCATATCGTCCTTCAAACCTTGACTGTAAATCTGTATAAGACTGCCTTCGGTTCCTAAGTTCTGACAGAATGAGTAAACAGCCTTCTTGGGGTGCCATCTTCTTGGGAAGCCCACTTCACAGCCTGTCTCTGACACCCCCGTTATATGGAACTTAGCCTTCAGTTTGCAGATGGTACTATGGCTCACTCAGAAGAATGCCACAAATTGCTTTTGGGAACACAAGTTTGAAGCTGCCCTATCACATGGAGCCTATCCAGATCAGTCAGGCATGTTGATTCTTGGAGAAGACACCAACTAACCACTGTAGCAGGGCCCATGCTCACAGGTGCTGACTATCAGGTACCTGCTGTCAGTACCTGGGGGTACCAGAAGCTCAAAACACGAGTCAATAGCAACAGCAAAGAAAAGCTGTTTGGCACTGTCAGTGAAGATTCTGCAAATTTTTCATGGGCATAACCCACATAATCAGCTGCTCATCCCAAAAATGCATGTTCCTTACAATTGTGGCACCATTTAAAAGCGAGCAAAGTAGGCTTTCCAATGGTATACCATTTACTGCCAAGAAGCATTGTTACAACAAAGAAATATTCTACGATACACAAATGTCCTTACTTTTGTGAGTAGTTTAGTATTGCTATAGTGTTTCCTGTGCTGCAGTGTTTATCACATTTTCCTTCAGATATAGAACCCAGGACACATTTACCTGTAGACATCATTGTCCACAACTATGCCTTCCGTCAGATGAGGCCAAGTGGTTGCAAGATGAAGCTCACTTCCAACAGCAAAAAACAGAAAAAATATTTTGTTTTGGGATTAATATTAACATTCATTGTTCAACACTTTTATTATTTATTTTAGTATACTTATGTAAACATAGCAAAAAGGGAAACACATGAGTATGCAGAAACCAAAACACTGAATGTATGTACATAGGAATGTACTGTTATTGGAGTTACAATGAATTTACCTGATTGGCTCCTCACAGGCTCCAAATGGAAGCTTCCCAAATTCAACCCCTCCAACCTCACCTCCAAGAAGTGTGTCAAAATCTGCCATAAAGTCAAACAAAATACACAATAGACATATATAATAAAACAGCTGAATTGCACAATACTGTTCACTATACTCATCAAAAACTAGTATTTACTATTAACATATAGCCATTTAGTTTTAACTAGCATTTATGTATGACTAGCAGTAAACCAGTCAGGAATGCCATGACACATCTGAAGAAGTTACAGTATTTAATGGCTGATATAGGAGAAACTGCCTATGTCTGATGTCCCTTCCTACTTGATACCCAGTGCGTACAAATTGACTTTCATACATTTTCAGTGCCATTAGTGTAAAATGTGTGCAATGAATGAAGGACCCTCCATTATTTGTACAGAATTGATTACCATCCCCTCACAGGAAAAGGCTGTCCATTGTTTATGGACCTCTACTCATGTTACCAAGATGATATCATTGTCCTTGTGGCCCATGCTGGCGATGAACTCTTGCCTAATGCGATGGTTTACATAACTATACTGGCTATGGTCTACTAATCCGTGTTTAAACCAAATTCAGGTATTCGTCTGGTTAGATCCATTCTGAAGCCAGGTATTTAAAAGTAACTTTTAATAAATATTTAATATTGTTTATATTAATGATTAGTGATTGTTTGTTCTCCTGTGACTCATGTTTGCTTGTCACCTTTTGACGGTGTGACCTTTTATAGATTTCAGTGTGGTCCTGGATAACTTATGCACCATCTACTGTTGGAGCTGTTGTGAAGCTTTTTCATGTACTTAAAGAAGGTTGTGTAGACCAAAATGAAAAAAATATGCCAGCATAAAGATAGACAGGGTGCAAGAGTTTTTTTGTATTTTTAACCATGTTATACAGAACCAGCATACCAGCAAAGTTCTTTTCAACACACACCATCATCCTGTTGTGTATGTGACTACCTGGAGGCTGCTGTGGCCATGAATACTGCTGCCAGTCCTGGAGAATGTACGTAAAACGGATGGCAATGTTGACTGGAGGTAGAGGGGTCAGGGTGCAACCCTGACAGGAAAAAAACAGAAAAATATTAGCCGTTGTCTGTCTGTCCTCTTTATTCTTGTCTAAAGATGGATCAGGCCTTTCTGACCGAATTTTCCTACACGTCTTAGAGCTGTTGTAAACAGGCTTAAGCAGACTTATCACATTCCTTTAAAAAACATGAATCTAAAATGAACTATTCTCCGAAATTAGATGGCGACACCCACACTGGTTGTGTTTCAGATTGTAATCCACACCACTATTTAGATTTTTTTTTATTGTCGACGTTACTACAATCGACAACTCTGTGTGATTATAACAGAGACTGGAACATTTAATTGGCATTAAAGGAAATGCTCTGGGAAATCCTGGCTTCCTGTAAAATCCAGAATATAATTTTAAATCCTTCTTTTCACCTACAAGGCTCTTAATTGTCAGGCTCCATCTTATCTTAAAAAGCTCATAGTACCTTACTACCCCACCAGAGCACTGCAATTCACAGAATGCAGGGTTACTTGTGGTTCCTAGAGTCTTCAAAAGTAGACTAGGAGCCAGAGCGTTCAGCTATCAAGCTCCTCTCCTGTGGAACCAGGTTCCAGTTCCATATAAGAAATACTTCAGGGATCAGGTTTATCATGGGTGGTGATGGCGCAATGGATAGACACATGCCTTTGGTGTGAGAGACCCGGGTTCGATTCCCACTATGGCCCACCATTGTGTCCCTGAGCAAGACACTTAACCCATGCGCCCAACCCAATGTGTGTGACCTCCGAAATCCGCTTTGGATAAAAGCGTCAGCAAAATGAATAAATGTACACTACCGTTCAAAAGTTTGGGGTCACCCAAACAATTTTGTGTTTTCCTGAAAAGTCACACTTATTCACCACCATACGTTGTGAAATGAATAGAAAATGGAGTCAAGACATTGACAAGGTTAGAAATAATGATTTGTATTTGAAATAAGATCTTTTTTACATCAAACTTTGATTTCGTCAAAGAATCCTCCATTTGCAGCAATTACAGCATTGCAGACCTTTGGCATTCTAGCTGTTAATTTGTTGAGGTAATCTGGAGAAATTGCACCCCACGCTTCCAGAAGCAGCTCCCACAAGTTGGATTGGTTGGATGGGCACTTCTTGCGTACCATACGGTCAAGCTGCTCCCACAACAGCTCAATGGGGTTCAGATCTGGTGACTGCGCTGGCCACTCCATTACCGATAGAATACCAGCTGCCTGCTTCTGCTCTAAATAGTTCTTGCACAATTTGGAGGTGTGTTTAGGGTCATTGTCCTGTTGTAGGATGAAATTGGCTCCAATCAAGCGCTGTCCACTGGGTATGGCATGGCGTTGCAAAATGGAGTGATAGCCTTCCTTATTCAGAATCCCTTTTACCCTGTACAAATCTCCCACCTTACCAGCACCAAAGCAACCCCAGACCATCATATTACCTCCACCATGCTTAACAGATGGCGTCAGGCATTCTTCCAGCATCTTTTCATTTGTTCTGCGTCTCACAAACGTTCTTCTTTGTGATCCAAACACCTCAAACTTGGATTCATCCGTCCACAACACTTT
>NC_060163.1:0-18072 GCF_021292245.1 Micropterus dolomieu | reverse complement strand
ACTATTTAATGAAGATGCCAGTTGGGGACCTGTGAGGCGTCTGTTTCTCAAACTAGAGACTCTAATGTACTTATCTTCTTGCTCAGTTGTGCAACGCGGCCTCCCACTTCTTTTTCTACTCTGGTTAGAGCCTGTTTGTGCTGTCCTCTGAAGGGAGTAGTACACACCGTTGTAGGAAATCTTCAATTTCTTAGCAATGTCTCGCATGGAATAGCCTTCATTTCTAAGAATAAGAATAGACTGTCGAGTTTCAGATGAAAGTTCTGTTTTTCTGGCCATTTTGAGCGTTTAATTGACCCCACAAATGTGATGCTCCAGAAACTCAATCTGCTCAAAGGAAGGTCAGTTTTGTAGCTTCTGTAACGACCTAAACTGTTTTCAGATGTGTGAACATGATTGCACAAGGGTTTTCTAATCATCAATTAGCCTTCTGAGCCAATGAGCAAACACATTGTACCATTAGAACACTGGAGTGATAGTTGCTGGAAATGGGCCTCTATACACCTATGTAGATATTGCACCAAAAACCAGACATTTGCAGCTAGAATAGTCATTTACCACATTAGCAATGTATAGAGTGTATTTCTTCAAAGTTAAGACTAGTTTAAAGTTATCTTCATTGAAAAGTACAGTGCTTTTCCTTCAAAAATAAGGACATTTCAATGTGACCCCAAACTTTTGAACGGTAGTGTATGTAATGTATTAGTCATTGTTCACCTGGTCTCAACTAGAGTTCCTTGCTATCAGCAGCATGCTGCTCTGATGTGTTCGTATCTCTATTCTCTATACCCCAGCATCAGTGGAGACATCTGCTGGATTTGCACTAACACAGGCACCTAGTTTTAAGCCCTGCTGAAGCTGAGGTTTGCCAGCTATAGTTCAAATTAATTATGACATCCTGTGACAATAAAAAAAAAATAGGCAAGTTTAACAACAAGTTGATGTGTTTGAAAACAAAAAACCCTGGGAGGTCCTAAACAACAACCAACTGTACAAATAGGATTTACTTACTATCTTAGACTTAAAGATGTCAAGCAGGCCAGACAGGTGGTTGTATTGGCTTGGCACCTTGCGGAGGTGGACCATCTCAAAGTCAGTGCGTACACCTGGTCCATGACACTCTCCGGCATACATCCGCCTCCACTTCTGCTGGATCTGCACAAACATGGGCACCTGGCTGAATGCACAAGATAAAGAGGAGCAGGCATTACTATGCATAAGTCAACATGCTCACTATCTCTTGGGTAATGAACCATAAACCGGACTTAAAGTACAAGGTAGATTTCATTTTACAACACAGGGCTGTATAACAAGTTGTAGTTCTCTTTATGCTACTCACAAAATCTATCATGTACAAAAATGAAATACACTAGATGGGTTGATAAATAAGTCATAAAAATAAAATTATTTTACATGGTGCAGTGCAGAGGATGAATATAGAAGTATCACAGCTTGGTGAAAGAAGCTGCTCTGAAGTGGGGGTACAACAGATAGAGTGAAGGGTGGAGAGATCAGCTTGGAGAGTACAGTGTTATTATCAGTGATTGGTATAACATGCCATTGGACCTAACCCTCTGCTCATTTATTATAATACTGTATTTGTGTTTATGGTTTAACCTGATGTCGTGTTTCAACTACTTTCATATTTTTCCTATTAAGAATTGTTTAGCAATCAATATTTTCTTGTAACTTTTTAGTTAGCCGTTCATTCATCTGCTATTATTACTTGAATTGAGTTGCCCTTGTTATGTATAGAGTCAATAACTTCTTATGGCCTTGAGAAAAGTGTTTATTATGGAAAGATATATGATTAAACGCACACAAGTAGACTTTCTATGACATTACTCTTAAATTAAGGTTTCTTAAAACACAGAAACCTTGAGGGACCAAGGATGTCCTCCCACTTTTTGACACGCCCCAGTAGAGTGACAAACAAAACCGAGTGGCACTTAACACTTTCTCTCTCGCGCTATTACCAGCTCTCTGCATCATCTCCTCTTACTAGGTTCCTGAAACTTTCCTGCCTCCAAGATTCCAGCTTGCAGGAAAACTCTGTGACTTCCAAATTCTCCATTCTCCTCTGTCTGTTCCCAAGGGGGAGATCTGACTCGACTATTTTCTAAAAGCTTTAACTGGAATGAAATTTTCCCAGACTAATTCGCCTTTGATTCATCTCAGCAATGTTAATAGTCACAAGGTCTTGCAATCCTTAACTGAAGTTCTTTTTTGTTTCGTTTTGTTTAGTTATTAGGTTGTTTATTTACATACCTTTGATTGAGAAACAACAATTCAGTTTCCTTTGAAATCTTAGTAACTTCCACTACTTTCAACGACCAACAGAGTTTGGAGGTTCGTCAAACAAGTTGGTTACGCCGCCAGTAACAGAGAGGACATCCACCTTAGAACACTGAGCCAGAGTTAACGGCCAAGAGGACTGTAAACTTTTCCTGTAGCCACCAGCCAGAACCCGAAGTAACCCAGGTCAACCCACTGGCAATTCCTTGGTCTTGCCAACGCTGTACGGTGCGTCAAGCCCCACCAGATGGCCATGAACACAACCTACCAAGACCATCAGCATGGGCCTTTGAAGTGACAGACGGGCCGAGGAAACAACAAAGTAGTGAGGCAAACAAACAGTCTGTGATCAGGGTTGACCGTAAGAACCAAAAACTGCATCCATTTGTTTCCTTTATTCCCTTATTCAATGTACAAACAGCATTTATATTAAACCCTATTAATTCTGTTCTGACTTCTGTCTATTGCATTCTTGTTGTTGCCTGATCAATAGGGCCCGAGCGTGAAACATGCGAGGTCCCTACTGGCAAGAGGAAGTGTCAAGTTTTACGCTGTTACTACTGCTAGCGGGTTGGTCCCATCCAAACAGTCTCCGAACAGCCGATTAACTCCATCGTGAATGGAGCCAACAGGATAATTCAGAGGCTCATCTACTGACCTCCGGCCAATGCACCGCAGCCACATCATGCCTCAATGAGCACCACAGCGCAAGGCCTGCCAATGCTGCTTGCAGCTTTAATTTTTTTTTCTGTAAAGTAAGCTTGTTTTTTGCGGCCTATACATGCTCAAACACTCACCAAACTTTGCACACATGTCAGAAGTGGCAAAAAATATGTATTTTATGGGTCCTGCACATGAACATGGCAAAATAGAAAAATTAGCCCCTACGTCACACTTCAACCTTCATGCACGAAATTTTTTGAGTTTTTTTCCACATAACCGTGGCGTGTCATTGAAAATTGACGATTTGGCACAAAACAGGAAGTTGTGTTAACTGTGTATATGCTAACATCTGTACCAAGTTTGACACATGTATGATAACAGTCCGGCCCTGAACACGTCTATATGCCAACATTCACTCAAAGTCACAGCACCTCCTGCTTGAAACAGGAAATGTCACATTTTATGCTATGATGGACTACTTTTAGCAGGTTAGCCATATCAACTTCAAAACTGTCCCAGAAAACCCTTAACATTGACAATGCCATATTCCAAAACTTGTGAGTTTTCAGTTAACAGTGTGGCGGCAAAGTTGGACGTTTCGCCATGACACAGGAAGTAGTACTAACTTTATTGCATGTACAAAATTTTACACGTTTAAGTCCACCTGCTGACAACAGGTAGGCCAACCCTAACCCTAACACACAATCAACAAAGCAGCCCCCATGGCACATTTCACCTACATATGTGAAATTTCTGTGGCACGTGTCCAGACGTACCAAATAGCCTCTTGGAGGCGCTAAACCCAAGAGTAAGTCGACCATTTTGAATTTGATGGTAATTTTTGGATGATTTACACTCACACCATACTTTAACAAACTCCTGCTACAGAATTATTCCGACAACTTCAGATTTTTGCAGTCTAAACCCAGTGACAATTAAAAGTTGCACAAACGGTGAGTTTTCGTGGAACAGTGTGCCCGTGGCGTCCAAAATCGACGATTCTTCATGAAAAAGGAAGTTGTTGTAACTGTAGTGTACATGGTCAAATCTGAACCAAACTTTATATGGTTGATAATGAGTGTATATGAGATATGAGTCCCGCCCTGAACACATCTACAAGCCAATATTCACTCGTAGTCACAGCGCCACAAGCTGGCAACAGGAAGTGACTACTTTTATGCTGTGATGTACCACTTCTTGCAGATTAGCTGTATCTACTTCAAAACTATTTCAGGGAAAGGTTGAAGTCCCTACCTCTATCCCTAATTGGACGAGTAAACAGCATAAAAATGGCTGTCCTACCCAAATTTCTTTACCTATTTCAAACAGTCCCAACACCAGTTCCAAAAATCTTCTTTAAAATATTGGATAGCCAAATTTCTAGATTTCTGTGGAATGGTAAAGCTCCAAGTGTCAAGCTTAAAACTCTTTGTTGTCCCACAAAACAGGTAGGGCTTTAACATACCTGATTCAGTTGTATTATGTGGCCGCCCAATCCAAAGCTACTTGGACCCAACACATCGAACAATCCCACATAAGTGAAGCAATATTAAATATTCCATTTATTTCCTCTTATAATCTGAAAACTGTAACAAATCCAATAATAAAACATACGACCTATACAAATTATGGCATGATACTATAATAAAGTTCCAAAGTGCCAGGAAAATATAGGAAAATAATATAAAGACACCCCATTCCACTTTAATCCTGCTCTACCTGGGTCAATGAGAGATGTCATTACAAAGGACTGGTTTAACAGGCGTATATGTACATTTGGACACCTATATAAGCTAGATCATCTGAAGTCCTTTGAACAACTGAAATCCTCCTATGGGCTTCCTTCGAATCACTTTTATAAATTCTTGCAAGTCAGGGACTTTAAAAGAGTGCTACAGTGAGTGTATGTTGTCCCTCTGGAAGAACTTCAGTTAGACAAAATAATTCAAGAAAAACGCAATCGTAAAGGTTTTTTTCTGCCTACAGAAGTTCATCTCCCTTACGAATAATACAGTTCTTAGTACAAGAGTCAGATGGTAACAGGACTTCGGCGAGGCTTTTGAAGACGCTGACTGGTGGCCTGAATAATGGCCTGTAGATGTGTTCGGGGCGGGACAGTTATCAAGCACGTAACATTTGGTACAGATTTGAGCATGTACAGTGACGACTGTGAAGGTTCTTAGTCATCCAGGTCATAGTTATCCAACAAGGTTGAGGTCAAGGGCAACTGGACTTGGTTGTACAGTGACTTTACGACGACTTTCTGCTTCAAGTACGTTACTTTGCTGCCATGCCACGAATACACCATTGAAGGAAAACTCACAAGCTTTACAACATTACATCATCAATGTCTTAAGGGTTTTCTGAGACAGTTTTGATGTAGATATACCCAACCTGCAAGAAGTGCTCCTTCAAAGCATAAAAGTAGTCACTTTCTGTTGCCAGCAGGTTACGCTATGTCAATGACTACCAAAAATCTGAAGTTGATCGGACTAATTCTCTAGCAGGAGTTTGTTAAAGTACAGAGCCCATAAATCACCAAAAATGACTACTAAATTCAAAATGGCCGACTTCCTGTTGGGTGTCAGGCGTCACTCCAAGAGGCTTTTTTGTACGTCTGGACATGATACATGTGCCACAGAAATTTTATACATGTAGGTTAAACATGCCATGGGGGCTGCTTCGTTAAGGTCACTTCCTGTTGCCAGGAGGTGGTGCTATGAAACGTCAGGAATGTTGGCATGGACATGTGTTCAGGGTGGGAATCTTATTAAACGTGTAAAATTTGGTACAGATCTGACCATGTATAGTCAAGTTACAACAACTTCCTGTGTCATGGCAAAGCGTGGAACTTCGCCGCCATGCCACTGCAACGCGGTTAACTGAAAACTCACGTTTTGAAGTTTACAATGTCAATGCAATAGGGACTTTGAAGGACTTCGTGCTCGGGCCCCAATAATTCCTTCAGTTTCAATAGGGACCTCGCACAATTCGTGCTCTGATCCAAATAACCCGTTCGGTTCCATTTAAATCTTATTTTCAAATGTTTAAACCTTATTTTTAAGTTTAATAACCATGGCTTACACTTTCAAAACTAACCAACCTTTCAAATTTTTGTTTTAATGTTTTGTTTAACCAAATTTCCATTGGACGATGCCTACATTGAAGCAGTAGTCTTATGGGCATGTGTTTACATGCACAGACTTCAAGTCGTTTACAAGCACGGACAAGGTAAAACAGCAGTGAACACAGGGTGCAGATGTTGGTCTCTGTTGTTTGCGATTACACTCTGGTCACATGTAAATGCTCCGTACTTGTATAGCGCCTTTCTAGTCTTTGACCACTCTCAGTCTCACACTGAGCCTAAGTGCTCAAACGGAAACTAACATTCACACTCACTCATACACTGGCGGAATAGCTGCCAGGGGCAATTCAGGGTTCAGTATCTTGCCGAAGGACACTTCGACATGCAACCAGGGGAGCCAGGGATTGAACCGCTGACCTTCCGGTTAACAGCCAACCCGCTCTAACTCCTGAGCCACAGCTGCCCCAAGAGTAAAGCACATTACGCTGTACCTTGACTTGTTATTGTACAATGGCCTTAACCTTGACAGAAGCTGACACTACAGAAACTTTAGTGTCACACAGGGAATGAAAGTAGCACCCGCCACTGCAGGTAACGTGGTGGGTGAAATCATCGGGCCATCCGCCGCTTTGGCAGACAGGAAAAATGTGTGTAGTAAGGTAAGCGTATTGTGGCGGTCACCAGTTAGTTCATAACATTTACATTTATTCATATAGCTGACGCTTTTATCCAAAGCGACTTACAATGGCTATACACGTCAGAGGTCGCACACCTCTGGAACAAGTGTCTTGCTCAGGGACACAATGGTGGATGCGTCACCTCAGCCGGCCAGCAGATTTTCAATCCCCCGCTCTGCCTGGCCCTCTCCACACAACGCTCTGAAGCCTCGGTGACGTACGGACAATCTCAACACTGATAGGCTATCGCGACTCAGCGTCATGAGAGTTCTTCCTTTCCGTTGCTGGTCACAAACTACTTACCGCCACCGACAGGAAATCGCGGCTTTGACTTTGTATGTAAACTCACCACCCCGAACGCTTGCTTTGCTTTTGGTCTGAAAGCACCATAATCAGCTGACAGGAGTCAACCAAAGCATGCAGAACAAACTACGGAGGGTATCCATGTCAACGCTGAGTTGGTGATTTGTCACATGAAATACATGATTTAAATAATAATAAAGTAGCCCTCATCACTTCTCCTTTCTGAAAAATATTCATGACCATACTTGCTAACCCTCCCCTTTTTCATTAACCTCTCCCAGTTTTCTCCCAGGGCACAGCATGTTTAATGCATATCGGATTTTGAAATCTTTGAATATTGAAATCAGTAACTCTTAAAAATCAGTCACTTTAAGTCACTCTTCACCATCCAGACTAGAGCTCGAACAAATTAGTATGCTAACTGCAGATAAATCAGTATCTTTATTTAATTAGAGCCGATGAACTGTTGTCATGCTTCACTGTGATTGGCACAGCTGTTTCAGTTATGAGACCAGTGATGTGACTGGCTGAGAGTATATGTACTAATCTTCATTTCCTCTAATTCATAATCTGCTGCATATACATCAACCAAAATAGCAGGTGTGCTTGAAGACACCTACTACTCTGTGCTAGCCGCTGGGCATGCATGATTAAAATAGGGCCCTTCCAGTTGATGTTTCTGGCCATTAAGTACACTGTAGGTCATTCACACCTGCATTGATTTGATTAGGGTTCAAATGTCAAATTTCTGACATTTTTCACAAACAAAACCTTCAAATAGGTGACATAACAAAACTACAAACAACATTTGTATTGTGATGATACATTGTATTTAGTTCTCCATAACCTAATTTGCAACATTAGTGCCTTAATAAAAAACACACAGAAAACAAGATCATTGCCATGAGTGATGGTTGTGACTCACCAGCCACTGTTGGCCAGAGAAATGGAGATGGAGCTGAGAAGCAGATTGCATTTGGATTCACTGATGATAGCCTCGCAGTTGGTTCCAGGAGTGATGACCACAAACTCTCGTATGCCATACCTGTCACCACACACACACCGTTACAGCAGAAAATACACATCAGCATCAGATTTTTCATAGCTTCGCTATCTTTCCACACCTGGTCTACCAAGCAGTTTGCATCTCTGAAGTGTGTTATTTAGTCATATACTTGGCATTAGCTTCATACAGAATTTAATGATACAGTAACTCACAAAAGTGAGTACATTCCTCTCATTATTGTAAATATTTGATTATATCTTTACATGTGACAACACTGAAGTGACACTTTGCTAAAATGTAAATTAGTGAGTGTACAGCTTGTATAACAGTGTAAATTTGCTTTCCCATCAAAATAACACATCACACAGCCATTGATGTCTAAACCGCTGGCAACAAAAGTGAGTACAAATGAAAGTGAAAATGTCCAAATTGGGCCCAAAGTGTTAATATTTTGTGTGGCCACCATTGTTTCTCAGCACTGCCTTAACCCTCTTGGGCATGGAGTTCACCAGAGCTTCACAGGTTGCCACTGGAGTCCTCTTCCACTCCTCTACGATGACATCACAGAGCTGGTGGATGTTAGAGACCTTGTGCTCCTCCACCTTCCGTTTGAGGATGCCCCACAGATGCTCAATAGGGTTTAGGTCTGGAGACATGCTTGGTCAGTCCATCACCTTTACCCTCAGCTTCTTTAGCAAGGCAGTGGTCGTCTTGGAGGTGTGTTTGTGGTCATTATGTTGGAATACTGCCCTGCAGCCCAGTCTCCGAAGGAAGGGGATCATGCTCTGCTTCAGTATGTCACAGTACATGTTGGCATTCATGGTCCCCTCAATGAAATGTAGCTCTCCAGTGCCAGCAGCACCAAGCTTGACTGTAGGCAAGACACACTGGTCTTTGCACTCCTCACTTGGTTGCTGCTACACACGCTTGACACCATCTGAATCAGGAGCTTTATTGCCAAGTAGTGTTTTACACATACGAGAAATTTGCTTTGGTGATATGTAGAAATATATAAATATGGAATAGACAATGCAAGTTATGTAAGAATAATAAAAAGAATAGAGAAAAATAGTGTAGACGTATTGCAAAGGAAGAGAATATTGTGTACATAAATATATAAATTGACAATATGAACATATACAACAACAAAGATTAACAATTAACAACAATTTGTGCAATGTGCCAGGCATGCATTGTGCATGATATGAAATTAAATAATATTTACATGTGCAGAGACATTTGTATTATTTGCAAGGGGGGAGCATCAGTGGGGCAGTGATTGACAATAAGTACAATAAGTTTCAAACCAAAAAAGTTTAGCCCTGGTGGAGGACCTGGGCCTTGTTAATAAGGCTAGCTGCAGATGGGAAGAAACGGTTTTTGTGGCGAGAGGTTTTGGTCCTGATGGACCGCAGCCTCCTGCCAAAGGGGAAAGTCTGAAACAGTTTGTGTCCGGGGTGGGAGGAGTCAGCTGCAATCTTTACAGCTCGCCTCAGATTCCTGGAGGTGTGCAGGTCCTGAAGTGATGGAAGATTAGAACCAATCACTTTCTCTGCAGAGCGAATGATGCGCTGCAGCCTGCCCTTGTCCCTGGCAGTGGCAGCAGCGTACCAGATGGTGATGGAGGAGGTGAGGATGGACTCAATGATGACGGTGTAGAAGTGCACTATCATTGTCTTTGGCAGGCTGAACTTCTTGAGCTGCTGCTGCCTTTTTGGTGAGGGAGGTGATGTTCAGCTCCCATTTGAGGTCCTTGGGAGATGATGGTCCCAAGGAAGCAGAAGGAGTCCTGTTACAGAAGCTGTACACTCACCACTTTACATTGTAGCAAAGTGTCATTTCTTCAGTGTTATCTCATGAAAAGATATAATTAAATATTTACAAAAATCACTTTTGTGAGATACTGTACATGTCTTAGCCATGGTTCTAAAATATAGACCGATAATTAGATTGAAAAATCATTCCATTTAATTGCAAAAGAGCAAAGAACCTACTGTTGTTGTACAGATTATTAGGGCGCGAGCACAAAAGTGTAAAATCATTCCATTTAATTGCAAAAGAGCAAAGAACCTACTTAAAAATTTCAGCACAGCAGCTGTGTCATCTCTAAAATTATTCGAGCCTTACCCCAAACCTAAATGGAAGCCATTTTGAATTAAATGAGATTTTTGCCATTGGACTTCAAATTTGGGCAGTGCAAACTTAAGACCTTTGCAATGCTAAATTGCAAATCTTTTAGGATTCATCAAATGGTGTGGACCATGTTGATATTTGATGTTTCACCATGAAACAGGAAGTAGTGTGTAAATGGACTGTACAAGGTCAAATCTGTCCTGAACTTCACATGCTTTATAAAAGTCACACCCTGAAATGCCAAAATTCGGTCTTAGTCATAGTGCCACCTACTACCAGGTGTTTTACTTAAGTCTACTCAAGTAAAAGTAAAAAAGTAGTTCATTTAAAATGTAATAGTTACTTTTTTTTAAACATCTTAAAATAATTTATTTATACTGATTTAACTTCTTATTTATACTTATAATTGTTTACTTCAATCACAGTTTTCTGCAATTTGATAAGGGCACAAAGCCATATTGTGCTTTTGATTTTAGTTTGTTTGACAGGTACTTTGCCAAAGCAATGGCCCAAAACAACGTTAAATACCTTTTTTGTTACAATGTGAACTTTTGAGAATGTTTTCGCTTCATGCTGAAACTGTGTCAGAAAAGATCAGACTGTGGCGGGCCGCATTGAAGTTTATGAAGTCATAGCCTATCCCTATTTACAATCAAACAGGTGGTAATTTTAATGGGCCATTTTAGACAATAGCATTTATTATAAGCATAATTAACTAGTTACCAGCAGGTTGCTAGTGCCAACCAACATTAGCAATGTCATACAATCATGTCTGTGTGGCTTTGAGCAAAGCCTCTTACTAAATATGAAAACTTCTCTTCAGCTAACTGTTGTACAAGCAGGGTGTGAACTACCTGGGAGCCAGGGGGAGTTGGCTCATCTCAATAAGACATGACATGCTATTTTTGCCATTCATTTCTATTTTTCTGTATCATGGATCATGCATAAATTACAAGCGTCAGACTTCATCCAGCGAGAGGCAATAACAGTTACCATTTCATCAAAAAATTATATTGAAAATGTTACTTTATTAAGATGTTAAAAACAACAATTATTTTCAAATAAAAAAAAATGTCTTTATTAAAACAAGATTTGGGCTTAAGAATGTATTTTTCAATATGTTCGTATTTTTTTCTCTGTAAATGAAAACATATTGAATGACTCAACTCACCATCTAACCAGGCAGTGGGCTCGAGGAGGGAAGTCATTGTTCGCACAGAGAAGATCCTGCATTGCCAAGGGGAAGGGATCTAAACACAAGATTCAAACACTAATTGTTGGAGGGATTAATTCAGCTCTCTGGGTGCATTCTTTCCTGTTATTCACCCATTTCCTATTACCTTTCACCTATGAACACAGTCATCAGTAAACATTCACTATGATGTAAAGCATTTGGAAATTTAGAAATACAATGGGGGAAAAAAGGGACTAGATATGTAATTGTGTGCTGAGACGAAAAAAGGTGAAAAAACTAATTATATATATATACACACACACACACACACACGTCTGTAGCACAGACACTGTCTTTATAATTGCTATCTTTATAATAACAAACAACAACTGCTCAACAGGAGTGGAAAGTCTGTGTTCATCTCTGGCCCAATTCCCACTTTGTGCTGTGTAATTGGTCGTTTTAGTAGGCTTCTAAGCCTTCACACCTGGCTCCAGTCTGTCTGTTGCACCCATGGTATTGGTTTTATTGACAATTTCAATCTGTTCTGGAATCGCGACTCCTTCTTTGCACAAGACGGTCTGCATCCGAATAGGCTAGGTAGCCACATGCTAGTGTCCAACCTGCAGCACGTTCTGTCTGTGTTCTGTCCTCCTTACATGACTGACTATCTAAAGATCACTAGAGTTGGCTCTTAATGTTAGATCCCTCTCAAACATTATTCTAAATGATTTTACCTCTTCTGACTTAGACTTTATGTTTCTGACTGAATCTTGGCTACGTCCTGGTGAAACTCCGTGTAACGATTACTCTTCTTTTGAAGTGCTCTTGTTCAAACTTGGTAGCCCCCCACCGATCCTAATTGCTGTCATCTACCGCCCCACCAATCCCTGAATTTTTATCTGATCTTGTTTTATATGAGGATAGAATTCTTATTTGTGGTGATTTTAATTTTCACATTGACAAGTCTTCCAATCTCCCTGCTCTTGATTTTTTAAGTATCATTCATTCTTTTAATCTTACTCAACATGTGTCGGGCCAAACTCATCACTATGGCCACACTTTAGACCTGGCCCTTAGCTTGGGTGTGAAGACATCCGCTGTAGAAATTAAGGACATCTTTATATCTGATCATCAGGTCATTAATTTCCACTGAACTACATGCTGTTAGTGTTGCCCAGTCTTTCACAAAACAAACCTGCAGTTTAAATGAGCAGAGCGCCTCTAAATGTGGTGCCCTCTTCAGTTCATTTAGCAATGTGCCCCCATGATCTCTCTCAACTATTTTAATTCCCTCTGTTCCTTAACCCTTGATCTCATAGCTCCTCTGAAAAACAAACAACACTTAAAATCTGCAAAGCAACCCTGGTTAAATGCAGATATCAGAAGCTGCAAACGGGAATGCAGAAAAACAGAACGCAGATGAAAAAGAAATAAAAAAAAAAAAAAAAAAATCAGGTCTCCGGGTCCATTTCACGGCCATGAAAGAGTTACTATATTCGTACAATAGTTTGGTAGTTTTCTTTTTAAGACTCTCGATCTGTTGGTGAACCCTGCCTCTCCCTGTGCCTCTGCTGATTGCAATGCAGATTATGAGATATTTTTAACACACTTTGTCAGTAAGGTGGAATTATCAAGAGCCAGTATTAGCCCAAACCATGCCTTTTTAGATGTTGTTCACCCTACCCAACTTATGGAAACTATGTTTAAGATGAAGCCTTCCTCTAGCTCTCTTGATCTGATTCCTGCAAAGTTTTTAATAGAAGTTTTGGAGTATATCAGTCCACACCTGTTTTTAATTTTTAACAGCTCATTATCTACCAGTTGTGTCCCGGTCTACTTCAAGACGGCATGTGTATAACCTGTCCTAAACCTAGCCTTGACCCCAACATCCTCAATAACATCCGCCCAATCTTTCAAAAACCCTTCAAAAGATAGTTTCTAAGCAGCTCAGTAAGCATCACAGTACTGAGACAGCACTCTTGAAAGTTACTAATGACCTCCTAATGAACGCTGATGCGGGCAAATGTTCAATACAGATTTTGCTGGATTTAAGTGCTGCCTTTGACACCATTGACCATGGCATCCTGTTAAACAGACTGAGGCACTGGGTGGGGGTATCTGGTACTGCACTGAACTGGTTTGCCCAATACTTATCCAATAGGAAGTTTTGTATCTCTATAAATAATTTTAAGTCTTCTTTCTCCACCATCAACTACTGTGTGCCTCAGGTGTCAATCCTTGGACCTATTTTGTTTTCTATATATGCTCCCTCTGGGTGATGTCATACGCAGGCATGGTATCTCCTTCCATTGTTATGCGGATGATAGTTATACCTACCTGTACAGCCCACTGACCTTAGTATGCTGAGCTCATTAAAGGACTGCCTTACCGACAAAACATTGGATGTTAAATAACATCCTACAGCTTAACTCCAATAAAACAAATCTCATAACGGCCCATGCCTAATATCAACTCATCAGGCAATCTATGTCACATTCAGACATCACTGTACCTTCCTCCAGTTTGTCCTTCCCATCGTCCTTCTCACATTCTTGTTTCAGAAAGTAGTGAGTTATGTAGAACTTAAAGTCAGCAAAATGGATATCCTGAGACCTCTCCCCCCATGTGCCATTGGTATATTCACCCTGTGTACAAAGAAAGAAGCATCATAACAGAGTGAAGGAAAAAAAAAAAAAAAAACCTACTGGCAGCATACGGTTTTACTGGTGTTTTTCAGCTGAACATTTAAGGCTTAATAGGAACAGGAATACCTTCTGTGGGGACAACTTTTCTGTGGAGTTCCCAATCAGCTTCCAGTCATTTAGCACTTCCTCGACTTTGGACACAAACCTTTAAGTAGATAAAAACAGTTTTTCTGTTAGCAGCAGCGACATACACAGTATTCTATTATGGCATGCAACTGGATTTTGTTATGCTCTTAATTTGGTTTGCAGTCTTAAATGAGACTGAAACTGAAAATAAGGTCCTGGTAAACAGCGCTCAACTGTTGACAATACTCAATGGCAGTCTGCAGCAACTATTAAGTAATGCTGGTGTTCTTCTCAATTGTGATGTGCTCCCAGAACCTATACTAATGGCCGACACAATTTACAAATAGATTCAAAATCTGCAAACCAACTACTCATGGTCCACAAATATAAACACAAATTATGAGGGGTGGAAATAAAAAATAATATTAAAAAGAAAAAAAAAAGAAAGGTGATGAAAATGGATGTGAATTGAAAATAAAGGGGTAAAAATGGATGTGAACTAGAGTGATAAATATTCAAGTGATTTGATTAATTCAAAATCAATTTGATTAAAACAGTAGCGATAGAATGAAAACATCACTGTTTTTATTTATCAATCATAATTTACTACCCAAAATTGACATTAATCATTTAAAGAAGGGAGTCTCAAGGGTTAAAGTAACAAAAAGTAAATAAAATGGAGGTGATGAAATTGCATGTGAATTGAAATACAGAGTGGTTAAATTTAAGGTGAATTGAAATAGAGTAATAATTTGTCAGCTCATGTGATTAACTTGATTTACCACTTATCGTTCTCAACACATCCTTCTGTCATTCATCATTTACTGCGTGCAATTTTTGTTCTGTCCTGCTGAAACTGAATCACAAACCACACCCCCTGACAAAATTGTAGTATTTCATTTACGTGTTAGCAATAATTGGCAGGTATCACTGTTGGGATAAATAGTTAGCACAGCTAACTGTACATGTTAACTGAACGGGAGGGTATACTGACCATTTTTAAAGAGTCATGCACAGAAATCAAAATGTATTTGATTCCGATTCATTCTTTATTGTCCGTGTAGGAAATCTGTTTTCACAGAGAGCACCTTCAACAGGAATTCTTCACACAAACTACACATAGTACACATATAACCCAGGAGTGACATCAATTTGTCTGAGTTTAACTCTCTTAAAGCACAGGGTACAAAACTTGCCTTTTTGTAGAGCAGCAGTCTATATCTACGGCTAGATGGGAGAAGGGTGAAGCATGAGTTGAGAGGGTGGCTGGGATTTTGTACTATGGTAATTGCTCTACAAGCAGTGTTGGGTCTTCCCGCTCCGAACCCTCATTAATACTATTATTTTGGAGGAGGTAAGAAATGTATTCTTATTGGTGAGAGAGAGCGTGGTGAAGTAGCAGGTAGCACAGTACAGAGGATGGGTTCAATGATACTACGGTACAGGAGAAGCAGTAGGTGTAGTTTGACTGAGAGAGTCCTGAGTTTACGTATGACAAAGTCTTTGTTGACAGAGTCTGTGGATGTCTGTGATGTGTTGATCAAAACTCAGTTTATTGTCCATAGTGATGTCAAGGTACCTGAAGCTGTCAACAATTTCTACTGGCTGGCTGTTTATGGAGATGGGGCAGTGAGGGGTGGGGAGTTTACGGCATGTGTCCAGGATGAGTTCCTTTGTCTTGGTGACGTTGAGGAGGAGGTGACTGTTTTTGCACCATTGTGTGAAGACTGTCCCACTGAGGCTAAAGTTTCAATCAAACATAGTTTCAGATTTGTGAAGCCTTTATTCAATTTGTGAAAATGCTTTAAAGGATGATTTCACTGCTTTTTTCACATGTAGACCACATTAGATCAGGTCCAGATCCGAAACCACCATCTATACCAAGAGTTCTATTTCGTATAGGCTTCGCCCTCTAAGACTATTGGGTTTACCCCTTCTGCGCGCCACACAGAATTTTAGTCTACGCCCACCCAGGGTCGGTCGGTGGGTCTCTCTCTCTCTCTCCCCCTCTCTCCTCGGACCAGAGCACGCCAGCTGAGAGCGCACTCTCGGTTCGCACTGCTTTGCTGTTCAGAACGTGGAAGTGCAGTGGTCCTCCCGCTCTCTGGATGAAGTCCTCGATCTGCTGTTGACAGGAGAGCGGGAGTTGGATGGCTCTACTCTTCCCATTCATGGGTCTCCGAGCGGCTCCTCGCTTCCCCCGTTCCAACCTACGATGAGGCAGCCCTCGACGCTACTAGGTTGCCGCGGCGAGGCAAGCTAACAGGGAGCTAACGTTGAGCTAACGGATAGCTTACGTGAAGCTCACATTGCTCCACATTAGATGCGGCTAATGACATCTAGCAACCGGTTTCACTGCTGATGGCCGACCCTCGTCGCCTGGTAAGCTCTGGGTCGAAAAAAAAAATGTGTGAAATCTTGTTGCTCCTTTTGTGGAAGTTGTTGAACAAATGCTGTCTGTGCCTGTCTCAGTCGAACCAGCCAAACCAAGCACACATTTCCCACACTGTGTGAGCCAGCTCCCGTTAGCCAGACGAAGAAATCTCCGGCAGTGCCCAGCTGCAAGCTTGTTAGGGATGGGGATCGTTAATTTTTATTGATACCCTTATTGAGACTGCTTAATGATCCGATTCTTTATCCATACCACTATCGATACTTTACTATTTTTGAAGTGATGGTTATTTGGTAAGACTAGACCCAACGGGCATGAGGTAGGTAGAAAATATTCAATGTGCAAGAACGGTATATATTGACATGACATATCACTTGTAATAAATAAACATATATTGAAGGGTAAATATTAACTGCCTGGTTGTTTCTAGAGCAGCAACATTAATGTCTATGAAGATTCTCAGTCATCCAGGTCATAGTCAAACGAAGGTTAAAATCAAGGGCAACTGGACTTGGTTGAAGATACTGGAAGACGTTTCGTCCCTCATCCAAAGGACTTCTTCAGTTCTGACTGACTGGCAGGGAAACTTAGCTATTTAACCTCAGTGGGGTCGTTATCCCGGGTCATCGATACCGCTGGTTCGTTAGTGTTCCTTGTTGCTGTGACGACAGTCGTTAAGACTACCTGTGGCCAAGACTGAACGACCATCGTTGGTATCTTCACTTGAGGTCAATAGGTTACGTTTGTTGAGTTTCCTGGGAAGTGATGAAAGGACAGCATTGTAAGTGGGGGATAAGTGGTGGCGTAGACCCCCTCCCCTGTTCAATGACGGCTTCTCAACCCTGGTGTAGATGGCTTCCTTCTGCTTCTCTCTGGCTTGGGCGCTTGTTGGTATGTTTTCCGCTCTGTGGTGCAGTGTTCTCATGACCCCTAGCTTGTGCTCCAGTGGGTGGTGTGAATCGAAGAGTAGGTATTGGTCTGTGTGTGGGTTTTCTGTAAACACCAATCTGCAGGCTCCTGTCCTCTTCAATGTGTACAGCGCTCGGAGCCACCTACTTCCAGTACAACGGTGGATTCTACAGACAGAAGCAGAGAGCCAGAGAGAAGGAACAGAACCACCTGAAGGGGGCACTTACAGCCTGTGGAAACCCTAAATGGACCTTTGTGAAGACAGCCACAAGATCCAAGAAGAACAAAACTACAGGGGAGGAGGAAAAGAAGGTCAAACGCAACAACATTGTGATTCCATACATGTCTGGAGTATCAGAGAAACTCAGGAGGATTTTCAACAAACATAACATCCCTGTGTTTTTTAAACCCAAGAACACACTAAGACAGATGCTGGTACACCCCAAAGACCGCACACCCAAACACAAGAAAAGCAATCTAGTGTATGCGGTCCAATGCAGTGAGGAATGCACAGACCTGTATATTGGGGAGACTAAACAACCACTACACAAACGCATGGCTCAACACAGAAGGGCCAACTCCTCAGGTCAAGACTCTGCAGTCTACTTACATCTGAAGGACAGAGGACACTCATTTGAGGACCACCAGGTGCACATTTTAG
>NC_060162.1:30465766-30496249 GCF_021292245.1 Micropterus dolomieu | reverse complement strand
CGCCTTTCCCAAGCTAGTTTCTTTCAGGGGCCACATAGGGGCCCCAAATCACAACAGCTCAAATCAGCGTCCCACACCCATCATACAGTTGTATTTTGGTATTAAAACTCCATTTAGAACTTATTAGGTGGCTATTAGCTCATAAAGTCCACAAAAGGAGCTTTACACACTCGCTTAGGCTTGAGAAGCAGGAGAGTCCTGTTCAGTGAAGTATGGGTGTATCAAATTGATATTTCTTGTTGTAAAGAAGAGATCTAGTGAAACACTCTGTCCTGTGACTGATCTGACTAATACAACAGAAAGTGAGTTAAATTTGACTCCAAAGTCCAACAGGTCACTGGAAGCCATCAACTCAGTGTGTACAGGCTAAAACAGCCTGCTTCTACCTTTTAGAGGCTTTCATGTAGAAATCTCTACATGAGTCCTGTTCAGTGAAATATGGGTGTATCAAATTGTTATTGTTAGTTGGAAAGGTGAGATCTGGTGAAACACTCTGTCCTGTGACTGATCTGTCTAAAACAACAGAAAGTGAGTTATATTTGACTCCAAAGTCCAACAGGTCACTGGAAGCCATCAACTCAGTGTGTACAGACTAAAACAGCCTGCTTCTACCTTTTAGAGGCTGTATTGTAGAAATCTCTGAGTTGAGCTCCAAATGGCTTCAAATTTACCTTGAAGACTCACAGAGACAACACCATCAAGAATCTTGAATCTCAACCTTCTGCCGCCTTTCCCAAGCTAGTTTCTTTCAGGGGCCACATAGAGGCCCCTTCGAGGGAACTCGAACTGCGTCGGTGACGACACTACGGGAACAACCCTGGGCGTTGCAGGGCTGAACTATGAATGAAACTACTCCAATCCTATTGGTGTTACTAGAATGGTAGTGTGTGACGGCGTAACTGGAGGGGGTATCTAAGCACGCCGGCACATTAGCTTCTTTCTATTCAGCAGGGACTCTGGCTAGGTTTGGAACCTCCATTATCCTACCTGACATCGAGACGAAGCAGCAGATCATGTCAAAGCGATTCCGACAGTGTATCTTCCCATGTGAGCGTTTCATCACGGAGGGTGATACCCATGGGATGTGCGTCTCATGCCTGGGGATGTCGCATGCTCAGGCGTCTCTCGAGGGGGCTGCCTGCGACCATTGCGAGGCCCTGCCCCTCAGGGTGCTGAGGTCTCGAGCGGCTCTCTTCCTAGATGATGGTCGGATGCGCTCCCCATGTGGCACAGGCCCCGCGGTCGCTGAGGTGTCGCAGCGGCTCTGATCCTGGGGATCACAACGCGAGATCGCCGAGGGTGCCGTGGGTGATCATGGAATAAACCCTTCTCCGTGCGGCTGTCTACGTCCCCCCGGCTGGACTATGGCAACGTGACGGGAATCAGACAACACGGCTACGGAGCGATGCCATGAGTGGAGGAGGCACTGGCTAGCTACCTCTCTCCCAACCTCGTCTCATCCCTCCGGACGCCGGCGCTCCCCACCAAGCTGTGTCGGATGACATCCGATTTGGTGGGCAAGGCCTACACGGCAGCGGGTCGAGCTGGTGCCAGCCTACATACGATGGCTGTCTTGCAGGCATACCAGGCCGATCTCCTTCGAGACTGTGATGTAGGGGGAGGTCCCTCTGAGGAGGACCTGACGGAGCTCCGTAGAGCGACGGACTTGGCTCTCCATGTGACCAAGGAAACCAAGGAAAGACTTTGGTGGCTACGGAGCGCCATCTGTGGCTCAACCTATCGGGCATCCAGGGGAAGGAGAGGGCTTTTCTCCTGGATGCGCCCCTCTCGCCTTCTGGCCTGTTTGGCGAAGCAGTGGATGCTGTCATCAACAGGTTCCAGCACGCCAAAACTCAGGCAGAGGCATTTGAGCGATATCTCCCCCGCCGGTCAGACTCCAGGACCGTGACGGCTCAGGAAAGTTTGACGCAGCCTTCATCCAGCACCTACCGCCACAGCCAGAAGCAGAGCGTCGCTTCGCGGGATCCCCCTCAACCAACCTAGGACGCAAGATGGTGCTCTCGCCCACAGCCCCCCGGGAAGACGGATCTGAGGACCGTCATTCAGTCTCGGCGGGCCCGGGGAAGAGGTCTTGAGACCTCGAGTAGGGGGACCCACCACCACCCCCCGCCTCATCCCCCTTCCCTGCCACCCTTCCCCTGAGAGAGGCCGATCGAGGTCCCCTCTCGCATGGTGGCTCCAGCAACAGGCGTTGTTTCTCCCACCGCTTCAGCGCCCAGGACGCGCTAGCCGCCAGCAGGCCCTCGCCGGCATGCCCTTGCCGATCTGTCCGCCCCAAGGGGCGGCAGCCAGAACACGACTGGGCTCACAAACCGTGGTTCACCGGCGAGCCTTCCCTGGTGGTCCTCCAATCCAATCCAACCAATCTCTGAGGAGATTCAGGTTCAGGATGCTTACCATCCCAGTCATCATCAGTCACATCCAATCTGGGGATTGGTTTGTCACGATAGATCTGCAAGACGCTTATTTCCACATCTCCATCCGTCCCTCTTACAGGAAGTTCCTGAGGTTCGCCTTCGGGGGCACGGCTTACCAGTATCGGGTTCTTCCGTTCGGCCTAGCACTATCTCCCCGCATATTCACCAAATGCATGGATGCAGCTCTGGCTCCGTTGAGGCTCCAGGGCATCCGCATACTGAACTACATCGACGACTGGCTCGTCCTGGCCCAGTCTCGAGAGTTATCGGTTCGGCATCGAGATGTTGTCCTCGCCCACCTTCAGCGTTTGGGGCTGCGGCGTGAACGTGAAGAAGAGCGTGCTGACATCTGCCCAACGGACTGTGTTCCTAGGGGTGGTGTGGGACTCAACGACGATGCGGGCCCACCTGTCTCCCGCACGCATCGAGTCCATTTTATCCTCAGTGACCAGAGTGCAGTTAGGCCGCGCCATCACTGTAAAACACTTTCAGAGGGTGTTGGGTCTTCTGGCAGCAGCGTCCAGTATAATACTTTCCGCACGTGAGAGCCCTGCAGTGGTGGCTAAAATCCAAGGGATTCTCCCCGAGGGGAAATCCGCTCCGTCTGATACGGGTTACGAGCAGATGCCTTCGTTCCCTGTCTGTATGGAGGAAATCTTGGTTCCTGTCCCAAGGTCCTGTGTTGGGAGCGATCTGTCGCCGAACAATTATTTCAACAGACGCCTCACTCACAGGATGGGGCGCAGTCATGGACGGCCGCTTCGCGAGAGGCGCATCATGGGGGCGGCTGTTGCTCAGGAGGTAGAGCGGGTTGGCTGTTAATCGGAAGGTCGGCGGTTCAATCCCTGGCTCCCCCTGGTTGCGTGTCGAAGTGTCCTTGGGCTCTTACGCTGTCACACACTACCGTACTAGTAACACCAATAGGATTGGAGTAGTTTCATTCATAGTTCAGCCCTGCCACGTCCAGGGGCGTTCCCGTAGTGTCGTCACCGACGCAGTGTCTCGTTCCCCTTCTCGGGGAACAAGGGTTACATACGTAACCTGAGACGTTCACCGCCGCACCACTCAACTGTCTTCACCTGCATCAGACACTTCAAGTACCACTTCCCTTCACTGTCAGATTTACCTATGAAAATTCGACCTCGTCAGATCAACTCGAAATCCTCCCCCGAGTCCAGCGCTGCAAACTCCGTGGCTCTACTGCCTTCCTATCAAAGAGGTCCTCCTGGATAGGTCCATCACCGTAACTCCGCCTACGGACGTTGTAGAGGGACGTCCTTGGATGCGGAAGAGGGTTTAGGTTAATATCAGACTAAAACTAATATATCAGACACACCTCGAGACTTGATCACTCTCGGGAGGGCCTTCCTTGGGTGAGGGTTATAAGTGGCCAAAACACCCTATGATCCTGAGGCTCACTACTGATGATGTGTCTTAATATTATTAATAATAACATTACTAAAAACAATAACAAACTCCAAGATCCAATAGCTTAATACCTACAAAATACCTAGTTTACTTAACACTTAACTCCAAATACCTACCTAATACTTACCAATACCGCCAACGGGCCGACGACAGCTGATTCGGTCTGCCCTCTCCCACTTCTGCTCACTCCGACGCCTCTGGTTCCCATTTCCGTGCCGGGAGGGCCCCGAGATACATGTGCATTGCCTTTGGCCTCCTACTCCAAAGTTAGTTGGCGGACAGCACAGACCTAACCCTATAAGTAGATTTCCTAATATTTTGACTAGATTTTAGCAGTTGGTGAAGTGCTAGAAGAGCAAGAGAGTAAATGGTTTACTGACAAAAAAGTGTGAGGTGTTTTATATTTGTTGCAGTAAGTTGAAAATCTAAAAATCTTTAGATTCTTATTTTCTCCAGGAAGCAGGGTGGTTAAGAAATGTATTAATTAATGAACAACTACTCCAAATAAGTACGATATTTCCAATTCCTGCCACAGATAAATGACAAATTAATTAAGCTTCTCAGTTTATTTAAACATGTTTATATAAGGTTATTATTTACTGTTCAAACTATATCTTTGCATTTAAATCTACTCTTACTGAGTTAACAAGCAATGCATCATTTTTATATGATGATCATCCTGACATGATTCATTTTCATTTGCAGAAATGACAAGTCTGAAAATCAAACCCTGCCCTTCTTACCAGCCTCCTAACAGGCTGAACAGAAAGACCTGCATTGCCTGCCTGTGTTGCTTTCAAATCAAGCTGGATATATTCAAAAAACAAGAAAAACTTATAAAAAATAACCGAAATTTCAGCAAAATTGTCTATTCTCTCCAGCTGTCCTTAAGTTTTCATAATTCTGATTTAACAATTCTGATGTAATCATCACAGTTGTAAATATTTTAATATCATTAAGAGTTAAAAGGTTTGCCTTTTGGTTGCCAGAAGGGCAGGAAAAATATAGGTGGGGTTTAGGACAATTTTAGAGTTCTAAAGCTGAAAGCATCCACACTCATACAGGCTACATTGACCTGTCAGAGGAAACATTTGCAAACTGTGATCTATCCAACGATTTTTGCTTTCACACAAGTGAATCTGGCCGCTTTTTTTGCCACCATCAGGGCTGCAATGAACCACGATTCCTTAACAATGTTGGTGCTGATTAAACTGGCCTGTACACACCTACACTATACCATAATCTTCTGTCATCCTAATTTGTCAAACCAGAGGATACAAATATTTTAACATGAAAATATATACTGTATTTATGAAAAGAATTAATATACTTTCATTTTCTCCATACAGAGTAATTAGACTGTATTTAGTAGTATTTATATGTATGCCACATTCAACCATATACTATTCATATCTACATTCAAGTGCTTTAGTAAAAACTTATCAACATATCACAGTGCCCCTGTAGCTCACATGATAGAGCACGAGCAACATGTATTACCACTTGGCGGGGTGATGGCGCAATGGATAAGATGCCTGCCTTTGGTGTGAGATACCTCTCAGCGGAGGAGGAGGCATGTTAATAAGGAAGCCTATCGAAACCGAAACCAACTGCAACGGTGTGTTCACTGTTGCTTTACCTGGTCCGTGCTTGTAAAATACCCCTTGTATCTGCGTCTTAATACGTCGTAATACGTCGTAATACATGGCATCTCTCTCAGTGTTTCTCTGCAAAATGCTTAAATGGGTCACCAAATAGGCTATAGGCCTACTTGGGCAGCCATTAATGTAACTGAGCGGCCCACCCAAGTAAAGCCTATGTGGGAAACACTGATATTATCAATCTGACCGTCCCAAAAACAAATGGTCCAGCCCCTCTGGCATTTGCCAGAATTGCCTGAGCTAAGAAAGTAAATGGAAATGTATGTGGCATCAGATGCGTCTCTGTCTCTTGATTGGTCTATGTTAAAACTCTCACCTACATGCCAGCAGACGTTTATTGTAAGACAACCCTTTGTTTAGGAATAAAAACCCTGTGACCAATGCTAATTTCTCACAAGTTAATTACAGTGAAGTCTGTAATATTTTGGGAAACGGCTGCACTAAATTCCTGTCCCAAAAGAGCACTTTATTATTATAGATACCTGGATGATATTTGGGGAATGTGGCCCTACTTGAGAGAGGTCTTTGTGACCTCCCTGAAAAACCACAATTGATCCATCAAACTGTTAGCCAGACTGCTGTGGACTTTTTTGATACCACCACCTTTAAGGGCCCAGATTTTGATTCTACCCTCAGACTTGACCTCAAGGTGTTCTTCAAAGAAACAGACACACATGCCTTACTACACAAATCCAGTTTTGTTTCGGAGAATTTTTTAAGCACCAACCTTGGGTGTGCAATCCACACAACCACAATGTTTTTGCTACACATAGCCATGGCAACGTTCATTCCAAAAATTGTGTATATTTGATCAGATGCAGACGTTGTAAGAGCCAGTATGTGGAGGAAACAGGGAACACTTTGTTAGTTAGATTCACAAACGACAGATACAACATTGTGAGAAAAAAAGACACACACATCCCCCTGGTCAAACACTTTATTGAGCATGGCTGGCCACAGCTCACAGCACTGATCCTCCAATGTAATCCCAGCCTCTCCTCGTCTCTGGTCCGTAGCCCAGAGACGAGGAGAGGCTCTGGATACACTCACTGGTCACTTTGGACAATAAAAACCTCGCTTCAACTGGAAATCCTCCAACGGTGCCATCCTCACAACTCTATGACTTTCCTGTTAAGAGTTATTCAAAAAGGTCTAATCCTCCTCGGGCTAATCGTGGTTAGCGTTCCTTGTTGCCTTGCCTTCTGAGACAGCAGAGAGTGTCCAGTCAAGAAATGTGGCTCAAACACCGAAACACAAACATTTATGCTGTCCAAAGTAAGCCGAAAAAACAGTTGCTGCAGAATCAGTTGAAGAGAGAAAAAAAATCTGTCTCAAGGTGGGCTCAAACACACAACCCTCTTGAAGTGACTCCTGCACTTTACCAACTGAGCTAACTAAACACCATTTCAATGGTTAAAAAAATTGCGCTGATGCAAGACGTATTTGCAGACACCTGCTGTGTTATTTCTTCTTCTAACGACCATATTCAACGTGTGATGAGTGACTACACTGAATGAATTCTACCAGAAATAGAACAAGAAGAATATAGTTATGAAATGTACTCTGCAGCGGATGTTTGTCTGTTTTCAGCTACTGTAGAAACATGATGACACAACATGGTGAGGTCCATGGAAGGGGGACCCGCGGTTATGTAGATAAAAATGACTCATTCTAAGGTAATAAAAACATAACGGTTCATTATTCACCTTTATACACCACTGAAAAAAAAATTATGAATCTTATATTGCATTTCAGTAGATAATATTATACACTACACATAACATGTCAAATCATAATATCCATGAATTGTTAAGTACAAATTCAGTAAGAATTTCAAAATGCAAATTGCTTTTTAATGTGCATGTTTAGGTAGTGTTTCCCCAGATGGATTGATAATATACCATCTATAATTGCGGGACAGCATAAGCTTATACCAATGGAATAAAGAAAAGGATATTTTTATTGTCATTGCAGAACATTTTATACATGAAAGGGGACGATATGAGGTACTCAGGTCCCAGTGCAGGTAATAGCAATAATGAAACCAAGAAATCACATATTAAAGCACCATTAAAATGAAATAAGGAGATAATATATAGTAAAAATCTAAAAGATGTGTGTGTAGCCGCAAAGTAGAGCCAAAGAAGCTTCTAATGCACTGCTGCATGCCGCCATCTTGCACAAAAAATATCTAACATACATTTAAATGTGAAATGGCAGATCAACTTTGACATCCTTATTTAATATACTGTCTTAATATTGTATTAAAGGGAATGATAGTGAAAGATAATGAAAACTGGCAAGGTGGGATATTTATGGCCCTAGCATGAAAGAAGTGCAGACCGTATTTAAATGGAACCTTATTCAAATGAATAATTTTTGTTGGCCTAATGGTGCTTGAAAACTCAGACAACTTGTACACATGCAAGAAGGGGCGAAAATTTAAATCTATATGGGTCTCACTTGCTTGGCAAAATGACTCCATAGTGCACAGAACAAAATTTCAACGAAGGAGCCGCGCTACGCCTTACCTACGTATTTTACATACAGACTTTGATGTACAGCTGTAAAACCAGATATATGTTTAGACTGCTTTGCATCCCTCAATCTTTACCAACTAACTTCAACAATTTCTTCATCTAAACCATCAACCTGCCTCTTAGACCCCATCCAACTTCCATCTACTAGGCTACTTAAAGAAGTTTTACCCTTAGTCAGCACTTCTCTACTAGATATGATCAATCTATCTTTATCATCAGGCTATGTACCACAGTAATTTAAAGTAGCTGTAAACCTCTTCTGAAAAAGCCCAAACTTGATCCAGATGTTTTAGCCAACTATAGACCTATACACACGCCAAAGTTAGTCATGGAGTTCCACAAGGATCTGTGCTTGGACCAATCCTGTTCACTTTATATATGCTTCCTTTAGGTAATATTATCAGGAAATGTTCCATAAACTTTCATTGTTATGCAGATGATCCTCAGTTATATCTATCGATCAAGCCAGATGAAACTCATCAGTTAGCTAAACTTCAAATGTGCCTTCAGGATGTTAAAACCTGGATGACCTGTAATTTTGTAATGCTAAACTCAGATAAAACTGAAGTTATTGTTCTAGGGCCCAAGCACCTCCGTGATGCATTATCCAAAGATATAGTTTCCCTTGATGGCACTGCCCTGGCCTCCAGCACCACTGTAAGGAATCTTGGATCTTGTAAAAATCTTGAATCTTATCTTTGATCAGGACATGTCGTTTAAGTCTCACATTAAGCAAATTTCAAGGACCACCTTTTTGCACCTAAAATGATGCAGAAAAACTAGTCCATGCATTTGTTACTTCTAGGCTGGATTACTGCAATTCCTTATCATCAGGCTGCTCGAAAAAGTCCATTAAAACTCTTCAGCTGATCCAGAATGCTGCAGCATGTGTTCTGACAGGAACCAGGAAAAGAGATCACATTTCTCCTGTCTTAGCTTCTCTGCATTGGCTTCCTGTAAGATCCAGAATAGAGGGCATTTCCCATATTACTGCAATTCCTTATTATCAGGCTGCTTGAAAAGTCCATTAAGACTCTTCAGCTGATCCAGAATGCTGCAGCATGTGTTCTGACAGGAACCAGGAAAAGAGATCACATTTCTCCTGTCTTAGCTTCTCTGCATTGGCTTCCTGTAAAATCCAGAATAGAAGGGATTTCCCATGATGCACTGAGCTCCTCTCTCCTCTTCTTTCTTTCCCTCTGTATGCAACCTCATCCCATTAATGCAAGTTACTAACTCGACTTCTTCCCTTTCCCGTAGTCTTGTGCTTTCTCGTCCCTCTCCTCCTATCACTTCCTGCGGGTGTTTCTGGCTCTGGAGCTGTGGAGTCTGGATCTGTGGTTGCGAGTCACTTGCTGCCCCCTGCTCGACACCCTCTGTTCCAATTATTGTTACTAGTCCTATTGTTATCATTGTTTTTATAATCATTAACATTATGATTATTATCATTAACACTACTTTATATATCTGTACCATTATTCATTCAGTCTATAGCAACATTACCTTTACTGTTTGTACCTCTGTGTGTATATTATGTAGGCTGCCTCCCTCCTCTCTCTCTCTCCTTCCATCCCCCTCCCTCTTTCTCTCTGTTCCTCTCTTGCCCTCTCTCTCCCTCTCTCTCTTTCTCTCAACCCAACTGGTCGAGGCAGATGGCCATGGTTCTGCTCGAGGTTTCTGCCTCTTAAAAGGAAGTTTTTCCTTGCCTCTGTCGCCTAGTGCTTGCTTTTGGTGGGAACTGTTGGGTTTCTGTAAATATCATCACAGAGTATGGTCTAGACCGGCTCTTTTATGAAAAGCACTCAAAGATAACGGTTGTTGTGATTTGGCGCTATATAAATAAAATTCAACTGAATTGAAAATAAAATTGAATGTTTACTGATTCTGCTTTTATTAGGGTTCAAACCGCGAAATGGTAGAACCCTATTTTTTTTGTGCCCATTTATTATTAGTGTGATAGCTGTGGTTAACATTTTTACACAAAACTTGTTCCAATCCTGGGCTTGAATCCCACAAATGACATCAGTAATTGAATTTACTTAAATTTTTTTTGCAGGGGAAAGTTTGCAGTTTCATGATGAAAAGTACAGACAAATTGAAATGTAGCTACATCATGGATTATCTTTAGCGTATCCTTCGATATAATGTGAATGACAGTACTTCCGCATTAACTCATCCTAAAATGTTTATAAATTGATCTTTCCAGACACAATGTCTTCATATAGAGATACAGTCAGGGGAATATAGTCCTTCTGAGAGACATCTAAGAAATAAAGAGGATCCTGGGTGACTTCCAGATTAAAACCCTCCTGGACCAGCTTCACCTTCTGTTGCTTGAAGGTCTCTGTCACATCCAGAGATGTCTGAAAACACAGGCAAGGATTCAAATGATCAATAGAACTTTACACTTACATACATAGTAAAGGTAATGAATCCCTGCATGACTTACCTGTATTCTGAGAAACCACGGCCAGGCATATGCAGGAAGAGTTTTTACTAAATGATTGTAGAGTTTTGTTCCATTTAATGTGTGATCCCGTTTTAGGACGATGGCAGCCATACCTACTCGACCTTCATATCCTGAATACAGATTGGAAAACATCACCAAGTCATGCTAGATGAACGAGAACAAACTAACCCCAGTACGTTAATTGTTTCATCTTGTTATATTTGTCTATGATCTATGACTGTGGAGGCCCTGAGGTGCAACAAGCAATAATACAAAGTGAAAGGAGCTGCTGGTTCTGGACATATTTTTCCCCACTGTAAAAAATACTTTGATGATTTTCTTTTGATCATATCCTCAGTGTTTAACGTACTAAAAAATGTAACATACTACATACTACAACCCTAAAGGGCAGCCAATATAGCCCCTTCAATTGGCTGTGCTCCATTTTCTGGCATGACATGTTTTTACATATACAAGTTTGGAAGAACCTGACAAATGGTGTGCAGGCAGCATATTAAGCAGTATGTATGGCACTGAATCTCTATCAGCTGACGACCAAACGGCAGCGGGTGGAGGAGATTTGGCTTTATGCCGATCGGGGATTTGATCGCTATTGATGCTCAGAACTAAGATGACATAAAAATAGTCTCTAGAATCTGCACCACACTGCAGTGTTTCCCATTCACTGATTTATTTGTAGCGACACGACACGCCTCAATATCAACGCTGACCGCCACATATTAAACGACTATTTTATATCAGTAAAATCATAGTTCCTTGCGGAGCTGCGCATCCTATGATACTTATGATACTGTTGGTACACCTAGTATTTTGTTTACAGCGACACAGAGATGTTGATTCAGGTTAGCATAAGGTGACATGTGACATTTTGTCTGTCAAATTCAGATGGAGTGGAAACCGTATCTTTTGGGGTTTTGGTCTTTGGGGTTTGCTTTTACTTCCAGAATCCTGTGACACCCAAAGTCCTCTGTCACAAACCTTAGACTGTATATAAGGTAAGGTATACTTCATTGTCACATGCACATTCATGTAGCGAAATTCATTCTCTCATCCCTTAAGAGAGTAGTGGGCAGCCATTGAGCAGGGCCTGGGGACCAACTCCAGATCTGAGCCTGTGTCACTGGTCAATGGTGCCGACTAGAGAACAACAGAGTTTTTGATAAAGATGTACAATGTACCACTGTACAAAAATGTAGACTTACATCTTACGGCTGTAATCGCAGCTGTAATCGCAGCAAAAGGTGGCGCCACAAAGTATTAACTTAAGGGGGCTGAATAATTTTGCACGCCCAATTTTTCAGTGTTTTATTTGTTAAAAAGGTTTGAAATATCCAATAAATTTCGTTCCACTTCATAATTGTGTCCCACTTGTTGTTGATTCTTCACAAAAAACTACAGTTTTATATCTTTATATTTGAAGCCTGAAATGTGGCAAAAGGTTGAAAAGTTCAAGGGGGCCGAATACTTTCGCAAGGCACTGTAAATCATCCAAAAATTACCATAAAATTTGAAATTGGCTGACTTCCTGTTGGGTTTAGGGCATTGCTCCGAGAGGCTTTTTGGTACGTCTAGACATAATACATATGCCTCAGAAATTTCATACATGTAGGTGAAACGTGCGGCGGGGGCTGCTTCATTAAATGTCACTTCCTGTTGCCAGCAGGTGGCGCTATGACTGTGGGTGAATGTTGGCATGTACATGTGTTCAGGGCGGGACTCTTATCAAACATGTAAAATTTGGAACAGATTTGAGCATGTACACTCAAGTTACAACAACTTCCTGTGTCATGGCGAAGTGTGGAACTTGGCCACGCCACCGCCACTCTGTTAAGTGCAAACAAAGGTTTTACAACATGGCATTATTAATGTGTTAAGGGTTTTCTGGGACAGTTTTGAAGCTGATATGGCTAACCTGCTCGTAGTACAGTAGTACATTACAGCGTAAAACGTGTCATTTCCTGTTACCAGCAGGTGGCACTATGACTTTGAGTGAATATTGGCATGTGGGTGTGTTCAGGGTGGGATTCTTATTATACATATTAAATTGGTGCAGATGTGAAGATGTACACTGAGGTTAGAACAACTTCCTGTTTCACGGCAAATCAATGATTTTTGACGACACGCCACGAGCAAACTGGTCGTCTGGTAATAACCTTTTGTACAAATTTTAAGTCAATTGGAATAATTCCCTTATAAGAAAATGAACACTTGAACATACATATGTAATAAGAACTACCTAAAAATATAGCTGCAAGCGGCGATTCGTGGGTTCAAACATCACCATCAAAATAATTTCACACATGTGGTTAGATATTGTTATAAAACATATCCTGCAAGTTTTGTAACAATTGGACAATCGTTTTCTGATCTATAGCTTGATTTGAATAATTCCACATCCAGTTATTGTGTATTTATGTCACCTCCTAGTGGTCGATTTGAATGAGAATTGTAGGGGCGGCTGTGGCTCAGGAGATAGAGCGGGTTGCCCGTTAATCAGAAGGTCAGCGGCTCCTCCAGACTGCATGTCAAATTGTCCTTGGGCAAGTTACTGAACCCCGAATTGCCCTTGGTGGCCACCAGTTTATTAATGTGTATGAATGTTAGTATCTGTTTGAGTACTTAGGCTCAGTGTATCAATGCGTGTGAATGATGAATGCGATGTAGTGTAAAAGCGCTTTGAGTGGTTGAAAAGACTAGAAAAGCGCTATACAAATTAAATGTAAATTTTACATTTACATTTGTAGTGTATGTGTGAGGTGCTTATGTAGACATATCCTGGAAGTTTTGTATTGATTGGACAAAGAATTTGTATTTTGTAGCCTGATTTGCGTTATATCATCTGCAGTTTATTTGCATTTATAGCGCCCCCTGGTGTTCAATTTTAATGAAACTTTCAGGGCGTGTTTCAGTTCCTTATGAGGACATATCCTGAGAGATTTGTGATGAATGTGTGATTTATAGTGTAATTTGTATAATGCTAACCTTTCTTGCGCTTGTAGCGCCCCCTAGTGACGTATGTACATCAAACTGTTCTGGTATATCTTGGGCACCTATCACATTGAACAGGAACAACATATCCTGTGAGTTTAGTGATGATTGGCCAAACGGTTGCTGATTTATGTTCATTTATGTCCAGAGCCACGCCCCTTTAAAGTTCATTGGTCAATATCTTGAAAAGTAATGAGAGGGGTCCAACTGCAGACCTCCACTGTCAGGCCGTTTTTTACGTCCCCACAGAACGTAACGTGATGCATTCTCGGTTGTTTCGCTACTCTACACATCGCGGTTAGCATTATCCAAAACACTGAGTAAAGTCTGAATGCATTACTCTTGGTATATGTTCGCAGTCAATAGCTACCACTATCAATATTGTACATCTAAATCACACAAATTACAGAATGTTACACATGTGTAAGTTAGGTTAGCCTATTTGTCGTTCTACATTGGTTACGTTAGGCTACGTCAATGGTGGCTAGCGTTAGCTCCTGATTAGCTTTTTTCCCCTTTGGATAACGTAAGCTATTCATACTGCATGAAGCTACAGTGTGTTCGCTTTTTGTAAAGCATTTTGCAAGGGTATAGGTTTACATTTGTCTTAACATGCTGACGATACTCAGGTTAGTTATTGGTCCAAAAGATGATAAAATAAAGATCTATATTGTTTAGACCATTCAGTGTAGCTTTTCACATTTAAGGTTAAACAGTGTGCAAAGACTTTGCTGGCTGTATGAATTGATCTTAGTTGAATTGATGTTTATGTACTACGACAGTGTTTCGTACCCTTTCCTGAAGAAAGTTACCCCCTGTCCAGCATGATTTAATCTCTCCCTGCTTCAACACAGCTGATTGAAGCAGCTTCAGGATTCATAAGGAGTTGATAGTTTGAGTCAGCTGTTTTGGGGCAGTGAGATATTTAACACACACGGTTATTTAAACAATTATCCACAAAGATACTGCTCCTCACCACAGCCACTGTTGGCATAACCTAATTTGCTTGATTTAGATGTGCAAATATTGATAGTGGTAGATATTTTGATGGAACATGTCAAGACCCATGCATTCAGACTTTTGTTAATGCTTTGGATAATGCAAATCAGTCACTGCTGCCAACTCCTTTTCTAACTGTGTAATCTGTGTGTGTACAGTTAATAAAGCAAAAGTATTATTACAGTACGCTTTATACAACTTTTAATAGGCTTGATCCAATGATGATTCACTGAACATTTGGTGGCAATCTGTGTCCATATTTATATTTAGTCAAAAACACCTTCACAGATCAGACACTGTTGTTGTGCACCAAAGGGCCACTGAAGACTATTCAGTTATAAAATATAGTGTAAAACTTCCACAGACCTGGTATGGCGACTCCATAGACGCTGGCCTCCTGGATAAAAGCAAGAAGACCTAAAACCTCAGACACCTCTGTGGTAGAAACATTCTCTCCTTTCCACCTGTAGGACACAGGTTAAATGCAGTTAAACCTGCAATAACTGATTTTCTTGACTTGGGTCCAACAGAAACAAGTTGTAACCACAATTACAATTGTGTAGGCTGCCTTCCTCCCCTCTTTCTCTCTGTTCCTCTCTCTCCGTCTCTCACCCCCCCAACCGGTCGAGGCAGATGGCCCACCCTGAGACATGGTTCTGCTCGAGGTTTCTGCCTCTTAAAGAAAGTTTTTCCTTGCCTCTGTCGCCTAGTGCTTCTCTTGGTGGGAACTGTTAGGTTTCTGTGAATATCATCACAGAGTGCGGTAACTGTTGTTGTGATTTGGCGCTATATAAATAAATACTGAATTGAATTGAATAATAATATAGATTGCCATCTAAAACCCTATTCCGTGCATCTGGTTAATCTTGATTTCTTGCAATATAATTGTTATTAATACCACATTTTTTCACTGTATTTACTTGTAAACACATTTTGCTATAATAAATGTTTTAACCCCAGCAACCCGATCCCAGATATGCGGATGAAGATGGATGGAGGATGGATGGAATGTTTTAACATATCACTCAAGTTTTGTCTGTGAGGATTTCTTCAAAGCAGAAACTAAGATCAATGTACTGAGAAATTATGACTCAGATATAAAGACTCAGTAGTTTAATTGATTTGATTACATTTTATTTCTTTTTATTTCCCCTGAGAGCAGGGATGGTGCCTCTTAAAATGAGAAGAAACATTTTTAATGTAGATAACGCTACAGTTAGCAACAAGTTAAGCTATATGACTATCATGAAACTCATTTATGAATTACCAGGAGAAAAAGGTTTTTTCTCATAGTTTGGGGGTCTTTAGACACATAATTATGTTGATATATGTAGTTAATACAGGTAATGAGTGGAGAACAGGAGGGCCTCTTAAAGAAGAACTAACAGGTCTGTAAGAGCTGAAATTCTTACTGGTGTCATGCAATAAAATGCTAATTAATTATTTAAAAATCATACACTGTGATTTTCTGGATTTTTATTTTAGATTCTGTCTCTCACAGTTGAAGTATACCTATGATAAAATTTACAGACCTCTACATGCTTTGTAAGCAGGAAAACCTGCAAAATCAGCAGTGTATCAAATACTTGTTCTCCCCACTGTATGTGTGTGTGTGTGTGTATATATATATATATATATATATATATTCACAAGCACTTAATTAATTCTATCCAGTGCTACAGAAACTATTACTATTACTATTACTTAACACACTTCACACCTACAGGTAAGGACCCGACTCTCTGTTTCTCTTTTTTAATAGTCATATATCAGCTGTTATAAATGCATATATATATGTATAAACCTTTATTTAAACAGGAAATGTCCCATTGAGACACAGTCTCTTTTAAAAGGGAGTCCTGTATAGCACAAATAAAACATAATTTTTCAACCATAAGTTGAAAAACAATACATTATGTAAATTAAAATACGTTTACAAAATATTTACATAGAAAAAAAAATATATAAATATATATATATAACAGAGCACTGATGTTTATCAGAAATATAAACTGCAACACCTCCAGCCCTATCTTTACGGTCAGATATAAAAATTCTATAACAGTCAATAAATAAAACATTATCAGTGACAGAAGTTTTTAACCAAGTTTCAGACACTACCACAACATCAGGTTTAGAAATCATGAACCAAATTTTAAATATTATTAATATCGAATTTGTGTACAAGACTTCTAGCATTTATGTGAAGAAAGCAAAGCCCATGTCTGTGAGCTTATTCTAAGGGGGTTGGAAAGCTGATGTAGACTTTCAGGAAACAATTCTGGACCTGGATTGGTGCTAACATTTCCAGAGACCAGAAGGGGTAAAAGGATTAACATTTTAGAGAAAGATTTCGAAGCACTTGATACCTTGCTGTAATGTACAGTGGGCCAGTGAGTGTCCCTACAGGCAAACGCCTCCAGAACCAATAATTCAAAAGCAACAGTACATTTTATACTATCTAAAATGAGCACTTTGTACAGAGAATCAGTGGTCAGATCAGCATTTAAATGTCCATTAGACACAGTAAAGAAATCCTTATGGCTATGAACACATGCATCTTCAACTTGTGGCCCACTAAGGAAAATATAAAAAATGCCAGTCCAGCGATCCCTCGGCCCGGCTTAGCTCAGCAACGGGAGAAGGTAGCGTTAGCGCCACTCTATATCTGCATGTAGCTTATACCTGCCGATAATATCCACAAAATGATAAATCGGTCGGGCTCTAAATTATCGTGGCTTGCTCTGATACTGCAGATCTTTTGTACCTTGCCGGTGTGCCTCTCTCTCTCTCTCACCCTCTCTCTTCATCTACTAACCTGCGCACACACACACCTACAGTTAGTGGTTGTGTCCTCTATTTTGTAGTGTTGTGTCGTTCAATGAACGTTTCATTCATAAGACCTGATCGTGTGTATGACTCGGGAGGAACGGGTGTCTCAGTGAGTGATTTGTTCATTTTCACGCATGCGTGAAGGATCTTGGACTCTTACGTTCATTCGTCACATGGCAGCTGCATGGGCTCCGTCAGCATTGATTAGTTCACGACTCTCAACTGTGGGTCTGTTTGAGTCGTTCATTTGTCACGTGACAGCTCGGCTACAGAGCTGTGGTAAGCAGGCAGCACAGGAAACAGAACTGATTAGTTCATGACTCTCAACTGTGGGTCTCTAAGTCTGAGTCGTTCATTTGTCACGCGACAGCTACTGTGGAGCAGGAATGAACTACTAGTTCATCGCTCACATGGGTGACTGACATTATATAGCTATTTTGTTAACTATGTGACATTTTATAAAGCATACTGTTATTGCAGCGCAGTGATGTTGTGCTAAGTTATAGTTTTAGCACAGCCGTACCGTAACTTCAGTCCTGCTAGTGTTTAACATTACAGCCAACAGCTGATGAGAGTTGTTCTGGGTCCTCTCCACTTCAGAGCCCTGACAGGGTTCTACCAGGAGCTGAATTACCTCAGAGGTCGTCTCCTCTCCAAAACAAACAGACCTGGTCATTAAAACATTAAAACACAACCACGTAGCAACGTTAGCCCTGTGGTTTGTGTACAGCTAACAGCTGATCCAGGTCCGCCGAGAGCGCAACGTAACTTTTCCTTTTTATTTACCAACAGAGCAGTGCTGTTGTTTTACAGCTCATGACTGGTGAACAACCTGGCAGTGTTTGAGAGCGATGTGCTCATGTGTGTTTCTCTGTCTGCAGAATCCAGACCTGATGTGGCACATTCTGTGTCCAGAACTGCCAAACTGCTGCGTTTATATGTGTTTATTTCTTTGTTCCTCTCTCTTCACCCCCACACCCCACCACACACACACCTGCATCACATGCTTGCTGACTGTTGTATGCTTTGATTGTGTTTAGAGTAGATAATAGTAGTTTTATTTATCTGTGCTAAAGTAAATTAACTTTATTGTACATTTAAAGAGCAGTTGCCTGTGGTTATTTGTGTATGTGTTGTAAAACATCTAAACAGCTGGTTGTGATGGTCGGCGCTCACCCTTAACTGTCTACCCAATTAATGTAAAATAGTAGTTAAACATTGCCATTTCTAAGTGGACAAACCAACTTTGTGAGGCTGTTTTCACTTTTGATTATTTGCTGCTGATCCCAGGGTGGTGTCCTGTAATTATTAATCTTCATTAATAATTTAACTAATATTAATAACCTTACTGATATTAATACTAGAGGTGTGACGAGACACAATATTGGGTTTACGTAATTGAGATGAGACAACATTTTAACACCATTTTTAAGAAATATTCAATGTTGAATCATATGAAAATATTCAGCCATAAACAGTTAATTTCCTGAATTCTTGTGAATTTTTCTGCACCAATTTATGGCAGGAATGTTTTTATTTATGTAACGGGAAACACAAAATTCAGGTGGCAGGTGACAATCCAAATCTAAACAGAATCTAATGTAGTAAGGCTTTTGGACATTCTGTATTGCTTTCAAATATGTTTGTCCTTTCAACTTTTTCATTTAATATCATCCGTGGTGAAAAGTAACAAAGTACAAATATTTTGTTACTGTACTTAAGTAGTTTTTTTCGGTATCTGTACTGTATTACGACACCTCGTTACATTGGTATTAGTAGCTTATGCAGCGCACCCTGAGTGGAGCAGCACTGAAAAACAAATGTAAAACTGATAAAGCTGAATGATAACGCGTGATTCAACTTCAGTCAGTTGATGCGACACTGGCATACGCAGTGACAGTCCAGCACAGAACTGGATGGCCCTGCCTCACTTTCAGTGGATTCACATTGACTTGTCCAGACTGTCCAGAATTCTTTAGCCTGTCCCACAAACCCAGGTGAAACACAGGCAGCCACAGCCAGAGATGTACAGCCAGCATCAAATACAAGCAGCTCAGACCCTAATGGAGTTGCTGCTCTACCACATGATCCAGCAGATTGGCCCCCAGTCTTATCAGACTTCTTGAGGTCTGAGTTAGTGCACAGAGGGTTAGGGTGATTATTTCCATTCAAACCAGAACTGTTTTTTTTCTATAAGATGTTTCTATTCAGGCTTCTTACAGAGGGTTAGGGTTAATTTTAGCCCTAATTGTAACTATACCAATTAGTTACCACTCTGTCACAAACTGTGTGGACTTGAGTACTATCATGGCGTATGCTCTGCTGTCAGCAGAGTTGATTCTGAAACATATCTGGTGTAGACAGCGTGTTGGATGTTGACTGATCTCTGTTAGATAACACTGGTAAAGGGTTTCTTTTCAATGTGACACCACAACAAAATGTTGTATCCCCCTTTCAAAAAACAAACTTACCAAATTAAACAAAAGATTCTTAGCAAAGTTGCGTTAGCACAGTTCTAAACAGTAACAGTACCTGAAGGTGTCTCCAATGCGGTCATGGAAGTAAAGAAAGTCCCCGTGATCACGGAGCAAGAGGTCTCCAGTGTTGAAATAGACGTCCCCGGCTTTGAAAACATCTCTGAGCAGCTTCTTTTCAGACTGGACCTTATTCCCAGCATAACCCAGGAACTGGTTCATAGCTGACAGAGGAGCTACCAGGATCCCTGCCTCTCCTGTGCGCAGAAACAGGATGTTAGTGGACACATAAGCCCTTCTTCTGTACATACAGCTGTGTAAAATGGACTGAATGACTTTCACATTAAAGGCATGTGATTCAAATACCTATTTTTGCTTGAATGCATCTTCCAGAGTTTGTTCGGACTGGCTCATAAGTTTGTGGATCATATCGCAGGAGCTCAAAGGGCATAGAAAGCTGAGAAAGAAGGAATGACACTAGTTGTGACTTGATGAGCCACTGTTTCTCTCTGACTAATAGGATATAATACCAGGGATGGTTTTCAGTAACTAAAAACAGTAGATCATTGTTATATACACCATACAGTCAGTATGTCACATGTATTTATTTACAACATTTCATCTTACTCCATCCATTATGCATTAAACAGTGTACACTACACTGCTGCCATTGTATATACATGAGATATTTATTAATCTCAATTTTGAAAATATTTGTACTTTATTACTATAATGTTACTTTATCTTAGCTACTATTAGTTTCCATTAGTCTTATTGGTACACTTATTCCTCAAATTCTAATTTCTCAAATTTCTGCCTCCTCGACTATCAGTGAGGATATGTCGGTGTATCCTTTGCGGTAGTCTTTTCAGCCACTGTGACGTTTCAAAGAGGCGTGACATACAGCTGGACCAACCCATGGCCGGAGCAGGACTCTGCAGTGTTTATATTGTATTCATAAGTTGTATTAGTTAAGCCTATTACAATTAATCAAATGCGCGATCAAACTTTCTGCCCTTCACCATGCTGGTCATTTCCCTTTGATATCACTGATGCTGGAACAGGTTGACTGAATGATTTTTGGGTGAATCTGCAGAGCTATCTTCGTGCAGAACAACAGCGCCATCTTTGCAGCATCACAATCATGGACATCACAGGTAACCAATTGGGAATAATGACTCCAAAATGACGCATAATTATAGATCCTGTTGCAATGAGTATGGCTCCTAGAAATAAGACTCCCCCAACAACATTGGCTGATTTTTTGGACCAAAATGCTTAGGCTCCTCAGTTTAAATGGACAGTGGAAGATTTTAGAATGTCAGGATTCTTGTTTGAGCATGGAACACCGCACATTAGTTTTACAGCCAAAGATTGGAATTACTTCAGAAACAAAGTCTGCAAAGATAGGAGTGCTTCAAAAGGTGTCTATACCACACAATGGTGCGGGTCTGTGCCTGGAGAGCTCTATCAGAATTCCACGTTTTTTAGATCATGCAAGGACGATTCTATCATTCAAAATGCAAGGACGGGACCCCAGGGAAATTTAACATTTCTCATTCCTGAAAAAAAATCAGAAGAGGACAAGAACAGGATCAAGCCGTTTAAGGGTGCCTGTTTAGACACTCTGGACTGTTGCAACAAGAACACATCTCCTAACACTACTGCTAGCAGTATTATACAGGTAACCGTAGCTTATTATTTATACGATATACTGCAGCAAAAAGCTAAACAAACGTGTGTATTGCACCTATACAGATAAATGGAGCAGAAAACAACCTCACAAATGCATAGAGACGCTGCCCTTCTTTTATATCAAAGGACATAAGGGGGAACTTACGCAGAAGCTTTTTAACAAAAAATTTCGCTGATGCTCAAAAGTACGTACTACGTGGTCTTGGGTTGGTGCCAACGTGTGAGTGCAGTATTCGAGAAATTGCAGCAGGTACTCTACAGATTTGGCTGAGGAACCCTTTTCTCATTGCTTCGCTTAAACGGGTAGTTAGAGTGGAGGACAGTGTGAGCAAAGTAGTTAAGGAATCTGGACATCTGGAAGGGGGAAAAACACTAAAAACAATGGGGAATGTACCTAGTCTACTAAACTATGTCAAAAAGAGATACATCGTGTATAAGATGAGAGCACTGTTGTGTGAAGCTGTTAACAATGCAATATGTGACACAGATAGGATACTATGTTGTTCTAGATTTGACAAACAGACAGAATGTATTAGACGAATGACTTTGGGATGGCATACCATGGTGCAAATGACAGCGGATAAATATGCAGATGTGAAATCTATTCTCCTCAATATAGCAAATGTTTTTCCTGTGAACAATAATGATTTTCATACGGGTCATGTGTTTTGTTTTTGTACTTTTAGCATTGATTTGTGTGTTTTAATGCTAACCAGAAAACAACATTGCTGATGCTTAACTGAATCTTTGGTTTGTAAAAACATAGGGGCTTGTACTTATTTTCTGAAAAGTGTATACTTGTAATAATTATATTATATGTTGCATATGTTGTTGGAAATAAAATACTTGAACATAGATGTTGAAGTGTCAGTCTTTGTCACAAAGATCATGGAGGAGGTGATGAGAAATATATACTAAGCGACAAAAAATGCAGGGGGTTACGGAGGCAAGCAAAAACTTAAAATATTTGTCACTATAATGTCATATTTGACACTACTGGAGTTCGGTGCGCAGATTCAGACGTAGAAAACTGGCTAATGAAGCAAGAGGCCTATACTCTACACAAGACGGCTCCAGTGCATTTTAAGAGAAACAAGGTTTTAGTGAATTCAACAGATTGGCAATTCCAGCTAGATTTAGTTGACATGTCCGCTTATTTTGCTGAAAATGGTGTACGCTATTATTAACATGTATAGATTTGTTTAAAAAACACGCATGGGTAAATGCATCACAGCATCCTTTAAAGATATCTTAGCTAAGGTAGAATACCGCATAAAATTCAAACAGACGAGGGAAAAGAGTACAAAGATTTCGATGCATTAACGAAAATTAATAGTATCGTACACTTTACCACATCAAATGAGACTGAGGCATCTGTAGTAGTGTTTTAATAGGACTCTGAAATCTAAAATGTGGCGTTATTTAACAGCCAATAATTCTAAACGATACGTAGATATATTGCAGGATTTAGTCACCTCATACAATCAGTTATTGTAGTATTAAAATGAAACCGATTGATCAAAGATCAAAAGACAATGAAGATATCGTATTTAGCAACTTGTATAAAACAAAAGATAAAAGAGTAATTCGTTTTAAATATAAAGTTGGCGATACTGTAAGAATTTCAAAATTACGTGGCCCTTTTAAAAAAGGTTATGAGCAAAATTATACTGATGAATATTTCACTGTAAAGGAATGCGTGTCAAGGGCCCCTCCTGTTTACAGGTTAAAAGACTATGATAGCGAAATATTACAGGGAGCATTTTATAAGCAAGAGATGCAAAAAGTTGTTATCGATAAAAACAAAACATTTAAAATAGAAAAGATTTTATCTAGAAAGAAAAGATAAGGCCGGGACATGGTGTCAAATGGGTCGGATGGCCAGATAAATTTAACTCGTGGATTTTGGAAAAACAGGTCATTCAGCTACCTTAGCAGCTTACAAACACACGTATAAATGGATACAGAGGATTTTTTTGTCACCCTGCCCCACTCGTCTGCATTATTTTACCCAAACAACACAATAGCAAACTTTAGAACAAAACTACCCAAGCCTTTACACTTTAAATTAGCATACGAGGTGGGTTTGATAGAAATACAATATCCAAAAACATGGAAATCTTTTTCATCACAAGACTCAGAATTTGTTGTGTTTGATAAAAAAATCCAACAAGAGGGTAGTTCTATCAGCGACACAGGGGTTCTATACAACAATGTTACAGATAATAGCTGAACTAAACAGTTGTTGAAAACGACATGGGTCACATTGAGCTTGATTACAACAATATTACCAACAGAGAAACATTTTACCAACGAGAGACGTAGAACTAACGTTTCAGGGAAGACTTGCACAAATGTTGGGATTTATGGGATTTAGATCTTAGCCACGAACTAACATTGTTGACACAGATGCCATATTTGGTGCCACATCCTGTCGATGTTAATGTGGGGATGTATAATATATTTGTTTATAACGATATTGTTGATCATCAAACAGTAGGGGATAGTTACGTCCCTCTTAAGAATAGTACAGCCAAATGTTACAGCCAAACAGATGCCATATGATCACAAATACTTATGACAGACCACACTACCGGAGGCTCTGCAAAATACACATTGATAGTATCAATTTTGAATTTTACAGCCATTTTTGGATGATTTACACACTTCGTACTTCAACGAACTCCTCCTAGGGATTTAGTCGGATCGACTTCAAATTTCTCATGTGCCTTCTAAAGGCATTGATGATGAAAAGTTGTGCTATCTGTGAGTTTTTGTCAATGGGCGTGTCCGTGGCGTGGCGTCAAAGATCAACTCTTCGCCATGACACAGGAAGTTGTTGTAACTTCAGTGTACATGCTCACATCTGCACCAAACTGTACATGTACGATGAGAGTCCCGCCCTGAACATATGTACATGCCAACATTCACCCACAGTCATAGCGCCACCTGCTGGCAACAGGAAGTGACCTTTAACGAAGCAGCCCCCGCCGCACGTTTGATCTACATGTATGAAATTTCTGTGGCACATGTATCATGTCCAGACGTACCAAAAAGCCTCTTGGAGCGATGTCCTAAACCCACCAGGAAGTCGGCCATTTTGAATTTTATGGCAATTTTTGGATGATTTACATACTCCGTACTTTAACAAACTCCTCCTAGGGATTTAATCGGACCGACTTCAAATTTCTGCTGTGCCTTCTAAAGGCATTGACGATGAAAAGAAGTTTTCGTCAATGGGCGTGTCCGTGGCGTGCCGTCTCACACCCAGACGAGCTACAAGTGTGAGGGCCCGCCCAACGCTGCTTGCAGCTTTAATTTTTCAAAATCTCACAAAAATTGCCAGGTGAATTCCACCCAAAAATGGCACTCATTGACCTAATGGTGGCACTATAACAATCAACTTTAGGTTTTTGCATTATCTCGAAAGTGGCTTTGTTTAGAGTCTTCTGTCATTAATCTCAGGATTCATCGTCAAATCATGCAACTTTTTATCACTTTTCTCAAAAAACGATCTTTGCACCGTCCAAATTATTTCATCACTTTAATCTCTTAAATCATCTGCATCTGGTCTTCGCCTCTGAAAATGTCAGGTGTTGCTTTTTTCACGACTTGCTTGGATCCCTATGATTGCCACTTGTGGATATATTTGAAATATTTTTAGCAAGACATGTATGATGATACTATTTCAAATGGCTTTATTATCTTCACCTCAGGTACACTGGAGCCTACATTTCCCATATTGCTTTTCACGAGACCCACTCTGCCTGGGAAATTGCAACTTTTCAAACTGAGATAGCCCTTACTAGTGGGGCGGCTGTGGCTCAGGAAGAGCGGGTTGGCCGTTAATCGGAAGGTCGGTGGTTCAATCCCTGGCTCCCCCTGGTTGCGTGTCGAAGTGTCCTTGGGCAAGATACTGAACCCCAATTTGCCCCTGGCGGCTGTTCCGCCAGTGTATGAATGAGTGTGAATGCTAGTTTCCATTTGAGCACTTAGGCTCAGAATGCGTATGACTGGTGAATGCAGATGTAGTGTAAAAGCGCTTTGAGTGGTTGAAAAGACTAGAAAGGCGCTATACAAGTACGGAGCATTTAGTGAACTAACGTTTCTGTGTAAAGTTGGTACAGTGCCCCTGTAAAATATCAACATCCCATCTTGGAAGAATGTTTCTGCCAAGGAGGAAATTGGACTTTGTCATCATTTTACAGACAGTAGACCTTCTCGGGCACATTTTTAAAATGGGGAAAATATGATAAAATGATAAAGCTGTAATCTAAATGAATATATTGTATCTCCAAAACAAAATATATAATAAAATGCAGAGGAAACACAAATACTAAAGTTATTTTTTACCTTGTTGAAAAAGCTTGCCCTCCCAATCGGTCCAACCTCATCTGTGTAGTTGAGGAAGCCAATGCTGGCCTCAGTCAAGCCGTAACCCTCTCTGATCTTGATCCCACAAAAGCGTTTGACAAACTCCTTCCAAACATCTGACCTGAGACCACTTCCTGCTGCCAACCAAACACTGTGAGCTCTCTCCTCTGGAACCTGCAGGCAATATAAGAAAATGTTGTGTCAATGGACAGTTTTTAAACATTGGATGGTAAACTACACTTTAATTTAATTCTCAAAAGTGCCACATTTTGGATAAGAACAGTGGTTTTTTATTTGACAATTGTCAAATATGGCAAGTGACAACAAGAAATAGATTATCAAAAATAAGGGTACATTTCCACCTGATACTAACCAATAAGGGAGAGAATATGCTACTCTTGTGATGAGGAATTTTTAATGTGCCATTGATAGTAAGTCAGTATAAGGTAATAACATCAGTACTATCAAGTACTATCATTATGAATGTCAGTCTCAATAACATCATATCACCTTGCTACTCCTGAAACACCAGGAGAAATGCAAACTCTAAAAAGTAATTCAGAGGACCTGCTACCATCATTTGATTAATTGCATGGCTGCAAGATAAAAATGTATTGATTTAGATAAACTTTCTAGGTTGCAAACTTTACACCAACTTAATTTTGCATGTAATTTAAACTCAGATTTCATTGTTACTGCGTTTACAACAAAATTCAAGTTCTAGTAACTTAATAAATGTGGCTCGACAACTTGATTTTTCTCCACCTTGACTTCAGGATTTCAAGTTCCTTCCCCTACCAACTTGTACTCACTTTACATGCTTGGACAAATTCAGAGCGTAAGACTAGAGTGAAAATGGTAGTGGCAGAGTACATCTTTGCTTTACAAGGATACAGTGAGTTTGAGGCCAGCCTGGAAAGGCAAGAGATGAAAACTACCATCATTGTTGACCAGTCCACCCCCGGCCCTTACCACAAAACAGTGGCCATCGTGTTGGAGTGAATGGAAATCCTGGAGGGAAAGGATATACTAAAGGTGCTTTGCTTTACTGATGGGCATAATATATGCTCTCAATCTGAGCTATCACAAAGAACTAAAATATATTTTTGAAGTTTTCAGAAGCTGTTTCTTGACCTTGATGAACTGAAAGCCAGTACAAAAGTAATGAATCTCAAATCGTCAAAAAGACATTTAGATTACAATCCTAACAAGATAAAACAGGACAGTAAAAGTTACAGTGCAGTGTAAGATATTATTCAAAAGCCTCAAATTCAATTTAATAAAAGGCAGTAACAAATAGAGAAGTCTTCAGCCTTGATTTCAAACAACTGAGAGTTTGAGCAGGCCTGCAGTTTTCTGGGATTTTTTTCCAGATATATGGAGCATAAAGACGGAATGCTTTTTTAAAAACCTTTATTTAACCAGGAAGTTCCTTGAGATTAAAATATCATTTTCAAGCGAGACCTGGTCGAGATAGCACATCATTACAGGGTTACAAAGATTACACAATGGAGCACACTGAAACAGACAAAGAACAACAGATGCATAATACAAAGTCCATTTTAGGAATAGCAATTGCAGTCTTCACACAGTTTTGTTATCAGCACTTTGAACTCTCCCAGGGAGACAAGATCATTAGGCTGTGGTGTGTTCTGAAGGTTATTCTATGACCAGGGCACAAAATAGGAGAAAGCTGCTCGACCAAGTTTTGAACAAATCCTGGGTACCTGATAGAGCAGCATCTAGTGGAGCGGAATCATAATAGCTGTTTGTGAGTGATAGGCGATTACACAGCTATGAAGGGAGTTTACCCAATGTGGCTTTGTAAATAAAAATATACTAATAAGTATGAAGTATTAAGTCTTAATTTCACCTTAGCTAAGGAATTTCCTAAAGGGAGTTGCACAGTATCCCTTCAATGGTTTCCTTAGGTAAGGAAAAGTATTAAGGTGTTTGCTACATTGACAGAGAATTTACAGCAATAAAATTCTACTGTTACCATGGAGACTGTTTGCACCAGCACTTGACCTGTTATCCCTGTAGCCTACAAAGTTGGAAAGAAAAGAAGAAATGGAAGAAAAGATGACAAGAAAGCCAAATTGGTCAGAGGAGGAAAATTTTTTTACTGCTAGAGGTATTTAATAAAACAAAGCACGTAATAAAAAGTAAATTTGATCCGCAAATAACGGCAAACAAAAAACAATGGATGTGGAAAGAAATAGCGTTAAAAATAAATTCAAGAAGTCTTATTAAGACGTCCATTCAGAAGATCCAAAAGAAATATGACAACTTGTCTGTTCTCGCCAAAAAGGAGATTACCAACTACAGGAGAGAGTCCAATAAAACTGGTAAGAATAAATTTGTTTTGGCTATAAACTAAACTGTCGTTTTGACAGCCTTCTCGCAGACGGGAACTTCACAGCGGTGTTCAGCAGACGGATAAGGGCATTTGATACTCTGTGAATGACGCGGCACACCGTTGACTTGTGTACATGAAACACCTCGCTTATTACAGACTGGAAAGGACCCATAGCATAAAACCGTAGAGCAATCATTAATTGCAAAGGAGCTGGAAGAGCACAGCTGTGGAAAGTAGAGTGATCCAACTCTAGACGGTTGGATAAGTCATGAATTGACTGCCGGTCAAATTTATACTGTAAAAGCAATTGCTCATCATTTAGCGTATCCATTGGATTCTCCCGGCCGCGGGATATGTTCATTTTCTTCATTTAAAATCGCCATAAACTCAGCCATGTTGCAGTTAAGAGAAAGCCAGAGGTACCTTAAACCTTTAAGGAGAAGATGTAAGGGTGTTTAGTTCAACCGAAATGTATTTTAAGGAAACCTTAACTCAGACTTTAAGGAAAATCTTAACTTAAGGCTTTTTGTGCAACCGGCCCCAGGAGACCAGATCGTAAAGTACACTTACTCTATGTGTACGGGTACAGTGTACAGTGAGTTGGAGATAAAATGCAGAGAACTGTGATACACAGAGTTTAAACAGCAAAGTCTAGAGGGGACAGCATGCATGTAAAAGACAATACATTTGGTTTTCTTAACATTAAGAACCAACTTTCGACCTGGTCTGGTTAGCCTGCTCTTCCTCTCTCTCCCTCTCTCTATCCCATCTGTCCCTCCCTCTCTCTTTCTCCCTTCCCTCTCTCTCTCCCTCCAGGCTATGCACTCTCGACCTCACTCTCATGCTCTTCTAAGCTGACATTGTTGCAGAATGTTGCATTCTATTTGTAGCACTGTTGCACGACATTTATACGTGGAATGCACGTAATATTATGCACTTCATGCAGTATTTTTTGAGCATACCTAACAAAATGGTAATTTGGCTCCGTCACTTTGTGCATCAGGTGTTGGCACATCCAAATTTGTACCATCCAATATGATCACAATATCACTATTGTCACTGCCTGTAATGAAAACTGCAGCCTACAAGCCTACAGTGTCTTTAAACGTCTAGTCAAATGTTACAATTTAGGATGAAGAAAATGACTTGTGTATTAATTGTTGTCAGTCTTACCTTGGGATGGTTAACCAAGTATCGACAGAGCTCTCCTATGTACTGCACCACAGTCACATTGTGTTTCACACAGTCCTTCCAAAACTGACTGGCAGAAAACTTCTTTTTTAACACACATGTTGCACCTGTGATCCAAAGGAGAAGATAGAGAGAAGTGGTAAGGCAAACAGTAAGTAGTGTAAGACAATATACTACTAATAACTATTTTCATACGTACTACATGACTAACGTACATCCAAATAATTTAAGAAGAAGAAGACATACTTTATTAATCCCACAAGGGGAAATTCAATGTTCTCACTCTGGTGTGTGCTAATTGTTATTAGTATACACACACAGGTCTGAAATACACACACATGCAATGCACTAAGCTACTGCCGCCCCTAGCTATAGCTGGAGCTGTAGTGAGAAATTTCCTCTGTTTTGTTTCAGCCTTTTCTCCTGGCATGTGAGGAAGTGAGAATTCCTTATAGGCCTATAAAAAAGATATCCTTTGCCATGATGGTTTCCTCCAGTATTTACCTTGGACCTTACAAAAGTTAAGAATAATTAAAGCTGCAAGCAGCGTTGGGCGGGCCCTCGCACTTGTAGCGCGTCCGGGTGTGAGCCGGCCGAGTTGCACATTCTGGAGCTCTGCCGGTGCGGCTGTGAATTTCCTACGCGGTTCCGACGCCGCATGAAGGTGTTATATGTCACTTCCTGTGTCCCCTATGTGGAGCTACATAGCACTTGCCGCTATGAATATAAATCGGTATTGGTGTGTAGATCTGCGGGGTGGGAGAGTTATCAAGCACGTAAAGTTTGTTTCAGATGTGAGCATGTACACTGAACAATAATGTACCCAAACAATAAAATAAATTCCTTTTATATTTCCCTGCCTTGTTGTTTATGTGTACATACAGAGGAAGAATGTGAGAACAGCACACATTTCATCGTTACTGTGTGTTAGAGCATGGGAGAACAGTGGATACTTTTAATACAGCCCACACCCCTAATACTGTGTAACTATAACAAGTAGAGAACCGAAGAAAAAGATGTTCTTTCTTTACAAC
>NC_060162.1:30447055-30465666 GCF_021292245.1 Micropterus dolomieu | reverse complement strand
ACCGCTTTAGAAGTCACGCTGATGAGTTTCACATCAGAAACACATGGCGTCACCTTGCTTGCCTGGGACTGTTTTTGTTTATTGTGATCGAGGAAAAGAACTCCTTTAAGCAAGACAACGACAGACAGGAAAACGGCAGCAGACCCCAAAACAACAGACTGGAAAACAACAACAGATCGGAAAACAACGACAGACAGGAAAACGGCAGCAGACCCCAAAACAACAGACTGGAAAACAACAACAGATCGGAAAACAACGACAGACAGGAAAACAGACACAATCATTGCAAAAGTCGCCGTTTTATCTATTTAACTTTAGCTTTCATAATTACTTTATTGTACACATTCTTTGCTATATATTTTAGATGAGACAGCAGTATCCCTAGATTTAGATTTTAGAAGTATGATGAGGAATATGAAGCCAGCAGGACTCAAAAGTGGATTGGGATCAGTGAATTAGGCAGTTACATATGGAGCCATGACAGTGACTTAACATTTAGCATTGGAAACAGAACCTGAAAAAAAACAAAAAAAACAAAAAAAAAAAACAGAAATGAAAGTCTTGTATTCGTAAAGTTGTATTGGCAGCTAAACAAGTTCCACTGAAAAAGAAACCCCAGGCATGAAAATATCCAGGCTTCTAATAAAGAAGGAATTTTACACACTTGTTCATGTTTTAACCATGATCTTACTATTAATATCTCGTGGTATCAGCTTTGAGGGGGAAAAAAAATTGTATTGGTCCAACATTCTTTTTACGGCTTATATTTTGCCATTTGTTCAACTGGCATGTTGTAATTTAGTAATAAGCTTAAATCTTGAAAAGGGCATTTCAGAACCTACTATAAACAATTGGATAGATGTGACTATGGAGATTTATAAGATGGAAAAGTGGGTGCAATTTGTCAAACCTCAGACCTGATTTTGTTAAGATAGTGAACTGAAGGAACATCCGTTTATTTGTCTGTCCCTTTCGTACACTGTACTGTCCTGCAACATGTATAGAATAGTGTGAGACCAAACTGCTACAAACTTCCATATTACTTTAATGTCAAATACTCAACCTCCCTCTCTGGTTGTAAATAGTTATGTTGTGTTATATCTTAAGAGACACTTTATAAAAATGTTGAAATATCCATCTGTGCTCACTATACTGTTATTATTTTTATTGAAATACTGAAAAGTAAGATTTTCTACAATGAAAACTTAAATTAAGAAAAGTAGCAAATTATACAATAAAATGCAGCCAATAAAAATGTGTTGGGATTTGAATTTGATCTGTGACACGTGAATACTGGCTAATAATAAGCCAGACATTAGTACAACTCTCCTGGTTCCTCACCCTGCAGTCCAAAAGGACACACTCACTGTCAAACTTGGACAGTCTAGTTTCCATCCAGAATGACTCCTCTTTTTGCATTTCTATAGTACATAACTGGTAAAGCAAAAAAAAAAAAAATCATAATAGTATGCCTACTTTCTTTTCTGGAATATAGAAGGAAGTTTCCTCAAAACAGCTGTATTATCAAACTTCCTGTAATGCTTGTTTCAGCAGTTTTGTTTTCAGAGAAATGATAACCTATAAAAAGGAGTTACACCCGCACTCACACAACACAAAAGATCAGACCCCTGACGGCAGCAGACTGACACAGGTGAGCTCTTATTTTCTGATCGCTACTCTTTAATTTACGATAATATCCAACATGACTGGTGAAGCATTTAACTTCTTGGGAGTGTTCTCTCATCTTTATGTTACTATCCCTTAGAGCTGGACAATATGGCCAAAAATGTTATCACAATGAAAATGTCATATCATTTGATATCGATAATTAAAAAACATTTTTTTCAAGTTTAAAGGCATTTTTATTTTTTAAAAGATTGTTGCTCCTGATTGAAAGTTGAACATGTTTAATTGTGGTTTTAAACTATTCTTTATGGCCAGCACATAACACTTGATGCCAAACAGTGGATCATTTAAACGAATCTGAGGTAGAACACTAAACAATTTTGAGAAGATCTTTTTTCAGCAAATTTGCACGAGTGAAATTAATTTTAATTTTTTTTTAATAGAAAAATTGTGTGCCAATTGGTTTTTGATTCAAGTGCACTTAATCAAACTTTTATTGAACATTTGTTATTGAGGAAAATTATATCTATCATTATTTTATATCTCAGCCCAATATCTTTCCAAAGCTCTCTGTAGGAACACAATAGAAAAAAAGACTAACTTTGAAAGATACTCACTTGATTACCTCAGGCTGCTGAATCCTCTTATTAATTTCAGATAAACTTTAGAATACATTTATTCACAGAGTGAGGTCTGTGGCTTGTCTCCCATCTCTTACATTGGAAGCGCAATAGGGCCCGTGTCCACCAAAGCATTTTTTTCCTGACGCCAGCATCATTTTTCCAATTCATTGCAATGGGAGCGGCACGTTTTTACAACATGGTAAAAATGGCAGCAGCGTGACGAGGCATCTTTTCCACGCTGGGCGCTGAGCGTTTGAAGTTTAAAAATGTTCAGCTTTGGGAAAAACGCAGTGTTCGTCACTGTCACTTTTTACCCAGCTGTCCAATCACAGTGCAGGACGGTCGGAACAAACACCATACCAAGCCATCTCAGCTCTTGCACAAAACGCTGAGGTATTTCCTCACCCTCAAAATCTCATGAACCCACCAACGGCGAGTTGGTTGGGTCCCCTCGCTCTACATGTTTCAGCCTTCTCTTCATGCAGAGCAAGGGCCAGAGCAAGCAAGCTTACGTACTTTGTGGTGACATTACATTGTGTAAAATTAGGTAGCGTACTTGCACACATCACCTCCATGGAAATTATGTATCGTAGCAACCACAGCATCTCGAAAAAGACGCTTTGCCTCCAAAGCGCACCCTAGCGCTCCCAGCTAGGCATTTTCAGAACAGCAGCTGGCATTTTCAGCTGTTAAAAAAATGCTTTGGTGGACAGGGGCCCTTATGGTCCCTTTTTAACTCTGACCTAACTCTTACTGGCCAGTATGAACAGGGGCAATGATAACAACAAGCAAAACCTGTTTCAATGTTCATATGACCTCCTGACTTAGTTATTAGAATGAATGAATGAATGATGAGAAAAATAACTTCTCTACAGGATGATGAAGATGTCAGGAAGAGTCACTGGTTGCTGTGTAACTCTGTTGCTTGTCCTGACCTCGGTTTCGGCGGTACAAAAACTCCGTTCAATCAATGCTTTGAAGAAAATCAACTTTGGCCAATCTGTGCCCAAGCATAGTCTTATGCTGCTCCACTGGTTCGCCAACGTAGTTGACATCGACAATAACAACGTCATCTCGCTGACCTTTGACCCAAACAGTGGAGATTATGGCTCACATCATTATGGCAACTTTGAGGAGTTGTTGGACCCACTACCTCAAGGAAATGTCAGATACTACACTGTTGGCAATCTCAATCAAAACACACCCATGCAACTTCCATCTTATGTTGTCCGTCCACCAAGGGAGTATTTGGGAAGAAACAGAGACAGGATCATCATTAGAGTCAGGGAGCAGAACACCGGTTTGCAGAGGATCGAACAAGTGTATATCACACAGCATTACGAGCCTTCTGAAAATCAGGGGACACCTTATGATCCAGCTCACACCTACCAGATCACTACTAACCTCTTGAGACAGATCAGAGAGTTTTCTGTGGGAGAAAACCAACAGACACTGACTCACCTCAGAAACCAATTTGGAAGTAACGCTGATGAGTTTCAGTTAAGGAACATCATAATCAAATGGGGTGACCTTGCCTGTCTAGGACTGCTCTTGTTTATTGTGATCAAAGAAAAGTACCCCTCCAACCAACACAACAACAGACCGGAAAACAATGACAGACCAGAAAACAACAACAACAACAACAGACTGGAAATCGATAACAGACCCGAGAGACAAATTCCTTGTGGCCGTGATGTTTTCGCAATCTGCTGTTTTTTTATAGTTATTGTAGCTTTAATAATTATTTTTTTGTGCATTTTTTTTGCAACTAGATGAGGAATGAGGGAGAGCAACGTCCTTGGATATTGTCTAAATAAAGTTGCTATGGAAGTGCTTTTCAAGGACAGTGAGGACCATGAAGCCAGCGGGACAGTGACCTTTTTCTTTTGGCATTGGAAACAAAACCTGAACTGAAAAAGAACACTGGCATTGAAACACTTTCAATAAAAGAATGACACATTTGTTCATGCACATATGTTTTTAAATCACAATCTTTATTTTCTTTTGTTCATGGTTTTCAGCTACAATTCTCTGTCTGTAGGAGTGTAGGGGAGGGGTTTGAGAGAAGTGGCCAAGCAGAGAGTGATTTAATTTTGTGTACTATATTACCCACTTATATAAGTGGTATTCAGTTTAGATTGAGATTTAGGCTCAATATCTCTTGTCATTAAAAGGACAGATACTTTACACCACTCATCTGAAATTAATGACTCATAATGCACTGGCATGATCAGAAAGCTCCAGGCTTCATTCACGCAACACTTCATTCACTGTCAACACTGCTCTAGCATGTCTGATCTAGTAGTAATGATTTACCGCTGATTCATCCTGTGTGATAGATGAAGAGAAGGTAAATTGTTCAAATAGATAAATGATACAGATAAGTGAAAGGCTTTACGGTCTGATAAGGACTGCCTTCACTGATAAGTGAAATTTACTACGTCAAAAATTGTGTGCGTTTATTAAACTAATTTTTCAGTGAGACCCATGTCAGCGTTTTTATTTTAAGTTCAAGGAAACTGGAGCTGCTCAAATTAGATAAGAAAAATTATGAAGACAGGGGAGTGTATGTGTTTTTAACAGCAGATATGCCTCATGCAAAACACAAAATCACACCGATGATGATTCAGAGCTTTCCAAGTCCTTGTTTCTAGCCAAGACAGGCAGACCAATCAAAAGGCCTTTGTTTGTGTGAAAGAGATGAACTCCGTTTTAATGTGGTGAAACTAGATAGCACTCAGCAGGCCAGCACAAGACCCAGCAGATAATAAAGATAATAAGTCATCATTAAAAGCTGTTGCAGAGCTAATAAAAAGGTTCCTCTCAAGAGTGGAGTTCAGAGACAGTTGTTAATGGCAAACAGGCACTGTTATTTGTTTAAAAAAAAACAAAAGCTAACACATATGATTATCTATTCATAAAATTTCCTCAAGAAGGTGTGAATAATACATTTTGTTTGATAACCAGGTCAATGTGAAGAGGGATGGTAATCAGCAGAAAGTATCTTATTCCTGCCACAAAATAAGATAAAAGCTGATGAATTTACTTGCTAAAACCCTGAAGAGAAACTTATAAATTACTAAAAACATTTGCAATCATTTGCTCCAGGGTCTCGATGCTTACAATGTAAACAGTAAAATATTAGCACAATGCTCATGATACACACTTAAGGTATTTACCAAGATGCTGTTGAATTGCACACACTACAGCAAACATTGAGCCAGGATCAAATATTTTTGATGGAGATGTGACCTCACTGAAATTAAATTATTTATTATTTTTTTAAACAAAGTCATTTTGTCAGAAATTATACCAATTTTCCTAATTGTTGTTCTAATACAGTTGTTGTAATGTATTTCTTCACCTTATGTACTTTACTTACTTTATTGGCTGTGTGTGAAAGGTGCCTCACCCTGCTTTGTCTTACCACGCTGAACTCTGACCACAAGACTCGTCTTACCTACGCTAACGTGCATAGCTCAATATTACCACCAAGAAATAACTGAAATACATAACCCTTTTCTTTCAAATGTGTGTGTGTGTGTGTGTGTGTGTGTGTGTGTGTGTGTGTGTGTGTGTGTGTGTGTGTGTGTGTGTGTGTGTGTCATAGTCAAATCAGGGATGTTCACTCATCAACCCAGAGGTTCTTATTTCATTTAGGTAAGTGTATGCATTCAAAATTAAAGCGCCTTTTACCAGATATAATATGTATCGCAGTGGCCAAGACAAATTAAATCAAGGTCAAGGCAAGGGACAGGAAACAAAGATGAGGAGTTTACAGAATCAATGAGCGTGTGTGTCTGTCAACATGAGACCACATCCTGTTGACGTACCACAAGACTAGATACAGCTGCTCATCATTATAGCCAACAAATCAACCGAAGCGGAGCGAGCCATTGCAGCCCCTTGTACAGTAAGGCAGCTGCCACAAAAACAACCGGCTTATCACCATGTTCATCAGCCGCACTCCCGTGGGCGAAAGACTCAACCTTGTCATCGTGTGGGGATTTATAGTACGTGTACATGCACATGCACGCGCACACACACACACACACACACACACACAGGTAGATCACGGTTAAATATCACATGAACCCTCAAGCCATAATCTAATGGGCTACACAAAAACACTCCCACCGGATACAGTGTTGACACAAGCAGCAACATAAGTAAACAAACTGAAAACATTCCCAGTTTCCCCTTCTAAAAAATACAAAATATTTAAGGGGAAAAAAAGAATAAGCTAATTCTAGTTTTGGGCATGTTGTTAAAGCAGTGTGGTCATGTCGGTTTAGTTTTACTCCCAAATGACTAGAGGTTACAGTGGGCTTTTCCCCCCCATTTTGTTTTCTCCCTGCAGATGGACTCTCTCGCATGCTTTGTGTCTCTCTCCATGTTGCTCCCTCTTCCCTTCTGCACACCGACCCTCCTCTCCTTCTCTCTCCACCTCCTATGTGCTTCTTCCCAAGTGTCCCTCCTGCAGCGCCCTCCCCCTCCCTCCACATGCACGGCTAAGCAAGAAGGTAGTAATCTGAGCCAAATGTGGCAGAAGTTGCGACTTAATCCTTTCCTTTTTTCCTTGCTTATTTCCCCTTCTACTGACACATTTCAGATATTTAGCATGCATATTTATGGACTGATTCACCAATACTGTGGTACCTAAGTAACTATCCTCAGCAAGAGGCAGGAATAAAATGAAATCCCTAAGTGTGTGCAAAGGAAGTGTAGTGGATAGAAAGACACAGACAAGCAACACACAGCATAAAAAGTGGAAATTGGAGGCTTTCTATTTTTATACAGAAGGTTTTATGACCTCCAGATTTGGAATGTATCACCTCCCAGCCGCCTACGCCTGGATACTGCTCAATCAGGGAGAGAAACCCATGAGCACAACTGTCTCCAGATAACAGTGCTACACAGGCAGATACCAGTATAAAGATGAGCTGTTCTAATAAGATAAGAGTTAGGGAAAGAAACGCCACGAATAAACACACCCAATTTCACACCATAACAAGCACTAGTATCGAGCTCAAACTCTGTTGAAGCCCACTTGTGAATTAACAAAAATAAATAAATAAAAAATAAGCATTTGGTCCATAACTCACAGCCTTGCACATTCAGTTATACTGATCCAAAAATGAAAACAAGAGTAAAAGCTTAGAGCCCTGCAGTTCATTACACCCCACTGTAACATAGTAACAGATGAAATAAACATGCTGGGTTTCATGAGTTTTACCAGTAATTCAGCTATAAATACAGATTTGTCCTGAGGGTGGCGCTACTAGAAAGATAATGAGGTAACGTTAATTATATATAGTATATTTCATGTAAATCCAGCTATTACTTTTCAAGATACTTTCTTGTGTTGCTACAGAGCTAACATTTCCCACATAGTTGTGTTCTAACAGAAATCAGGGTGTGACCAATGACTTTCTTGGAAATAGGATAACCAAACTCGGTCAGAGGTAATCTCTTGACTCTCGACCAACCCTGCTGTCATTGGGGCCTGCAAGACTTGGTGAAAGTAAATACAAATTCCTCCATCAATTCACACAAGGCTTTGTTGTGGTATGATTGAATTTAAACAACATTCAAGAGCCTTGTTCTTCCACTCTTGACCTGGTCTGCCTAAGAGTTTAGTCCAACAGAACAATGACTCACAGAACAGTACGCAGTATATTACCACAGTTATGGGGCATTTTTCTTGATGTTTCACCTCAGTAAAACTAATTCTTATGACGCAAGTTACTACAACAACTAAAACATCCCATACCAAGTTTGAGCTCTCAGCACCACATGTCTGGGAAGTTAGTCAGCGGTAGTTCAAAGGTGGGATTTTGCATTAATTTACATTATGTTAATAAAAAAGATGTAGTACGGCAGTGGAATAACTTCTTCTGTAACAAAGTTGCAGTAAAAATGAACAGAACCACACACGAAAAAAAACCCCATAGCTACCAAACCTGCTGTTTCACCAACATATTAATAACAGATTCAATTAGATCATTGAAATGACCCCCCCCCTTTTAGAAAAAAGATAACACACCTACTGCATTCAACACACACACTAAACTCAAAAAACTAAACTCAAAGTGCAAACCCATTTTAATTTGACCAGTGGCTGATTCAAGTTCAAGTGAGTTGGCCTATTCAGTTGCTTGCCTGAATGAGATCTTTTTTAACTGCAGTCGTGGGAGCAGCCCTGGGATTCTCATCATCACCCTCCCTGACCTACATTCACAGTTAGTCTAGACTGACATGCTCACAAGGACTTTTCACAGCTGCATCATAGGTGGAATAAAAAGAGCAGCAATCCGGAATAAATACAAAATAAATCTGTGTCACACTCAATTACACTGTCAAATTTAACAGTGTTCAGTGTGTGGATGTGAGTACACTATGGTTAGTGTATGTAAAAACAGGCCATGCTGAAACCAGTTACAACCAGAACAGATTGAATGAGTCAACAGGCTAAAATGCCTCCTTTAGCAGTTCACTTTGACAGACACTGTTGACCCTGGGCAACCATTTTTCCCTTTAGTTAGTTTAGAATAAATGCTAAACAGCGCAGGTACTCACTGTCTGTTGGTCGGGCTGTGGGCAGCTCTGTGACAGCTGACTGCACCCTCTCCACCCTTGGCTCTGCCAGGGAAGGCAGGGGAGCACTAGGTGCAGGAGGCGGGTGGTTGTTGTTCTCCACTGCACTGCCTGGCACCAAACCGTCTGGCTGTCTGAAGACAGGAATCTCTGGCCTCCTGGAGGTCCCCTCAACTGGGCCGAGGGTCGGAGATGGGGGCTCTGCTCTTCTCTGAGGGGGCTCTGGGATCCTTGAGATTGGGGATGAGGACAGCTGGGCGTCCATTCTCTTGGGAGGGGCGGGGGGCTCATGGGGCCGTGTCATGCTGAGCTCTGCCCGCCTGTTTGTGGAGATAGAGTTGGAGGAGCTGTCCAAAGGAGTACTCCGACTGCTCAAGCTGACCTCAGGCCGTTTGAGGCCAAAGCGGGCAATGCCAGCACTGGGTGAGTTGTCAATCTGCTTGGAGGAGACCTCAATGGAGATTTCTGTGCGGCGGGCAGAGCCTGGGTCAGGGTTACGACTCCCTGATAACTCAATGCGCCTCATGCCGGTGTTTGGGGAACGTGGATTGGAGGACTCGGACGGGGAAGATCTGGAAGACGAGTAGTCAGAGTTGCGGGAGCTCAGGTCGTAGCTCCGCTGGCTGGATGTGGAGGAGGTGGATGAACGGAGGGGGTAGGTGGTACGACGAGAGAGGGGCGAAGGGTGCGTGGGTGAATCTGTCTCCTCCACCTCAAATGACCGTTTAAGAGCTGGAAAACACAGAACATTTGTGGTTAGACAATAAACAGAAGAACCTCTTAGCACAGTGCTGCCAGCACCAGCATCTGTATATTTGACTTTGTTCAACATTAAAGCATCTTGTGATTATTATGATGTAACAACAAGAAGAAAAAAAAAAAAAAAACAGTAGAAAAAACATGATCAACAAACCAGATAACATGAGTGCCTGAAGCAGTGATAATTCTCATGACTTTTTCCTTTTGTGAAACAAACAGCTTTTTCATTCAGTGGTGGCATTGTACTGAAGTTTGTTTTGGATCAGACAGAAAGTCATTGATACTCCATACAAACAGTACTGTTGCAGCAACTCAAACCAACAGCAGTATCTTTACAGGCCAGAAATTTCTAGGCTTCTTCAGATGCATAGTGCAATTAAGTTATCACAGAAGGATGATATTATTAACACCAGCTTGATTTAACAAAGTAAACTCAGCACCACAGTCGGCATCAGTCACGCTATGAACAAATGAAACGTTAACATGAAAACATAATGCGTCTCCGGTTAAAATGACAGACAGGACCAAATGCAAACAACAAACAAGTTTCCACCACAGTGAGCGTCACACAGTAGCATTTTAAATGTGGAGGCAGTGAACAAAATTGATGTAGCCAATATATCGCCCAAAACAAACCCCAGTGAACATGCTAATCTTACCGGATTTTACACGCTTCACATATCTCGATAGCATGACGTTTGTTTTTTCTAATCCGCTCGGTGAAAATATTCCCACCAAGCAGGGTTCAGTAATATTGTCCGGTAGCCTACAACATCTACCACTGAACGAAAATGACTCTATTTAATCCTCTGACTGAATATTTCATGAAATTACTTGACACGTTACGTTACCCGGGCCATCTCACACACCTGTTGACATGACGACTATCCAACTGACCACGCCTCGCGAGCGCTCTGATTGATAGCGTGACCCAGCTGCAGAGTTCATAAATTGGAGGTCATAATTTTCCAGGTGAAATTTCCAACGTTAACAAAATTAGATGGCTGACCATAACAAAGCACACCTTTCTCTGTAGGCTACACTCAAATTAACTCTTAGCAGTGCACTTTGCCTTAAAGACTTTACTAAAAACAAGTGCTGGTTACTCTAACCTTGTTCCCATCTAACTACACTGAGAGGTAAAATTGTTAATTGTAAATTGTAAAAAGTGCTAAATGTTTTCACATTTTTGACGTTTTCTTGAATAACTTGTGTCCAGAGAAGTGTGCTAATCAATTGTCAATATCCTACAGAATAGGTTTTTACTATATCATAGTATTATCGGGTATTACTTAAATACAGGTACTCTGAACAGCATTCATTTGTACTTTTTTCTAGTAGGAGGTCAGAAATCTTCAAGTTCCTGGAACGCAGCATTATAATTATATTATTTCGGCCTAGGAAAATCAATTTCTGAGTGACTGAATAAGAAACTATGGGGACATTCGGTGTTCTATCAAAATGTATGTCTACCGTGTTGTTGCACTGAAAAGACAGCATAATAAATTAAAGTAGGTGGCCTATAACATAACCAGGCTGTGTTTAAAAAAAGTATACTTACTGTTTGTCTTTGTCTGTGGTTAGCTCACAGTAAATGTATGTTTGATGTACTGCTGCTTGAAGAGGAATAACATTTCTTTTGTACTAAGAGCCTGAAAAATCACACTAAATATTTTATCAAAACCATATCCACACCAACCTGCCCTTTCCCTCCATATCAAATTCAATGTGCCAACCAGAGCAGAGACCTGAGCAGCTACAAGCCCTGGAGCAACACAGCCTCAGTCCCAGATAAACACCGAGCCTGCACAGGCGTCTGGCCTGCTTCAAGGCTGAAGGGCCAAGCACCAGCATGGGAGAAGACCCTCTTCTTAGAACTCACTGTTTTTACATCCTTAATATGTTTTGGCAGGTTTTTCAACAGTTTTCCATTGTAAAACTCTGTTTATAAACGCAGAAAATATTGGGTCAGTCCTGGTTAGATTCACTTGCTGTTAACCTTTTTTCACAGTCAGTGTGATTATGGCAGTTACAGGACAGCAGTTAATGACAGGTTTGAATTACAGGTCAGCAATCCGACTCCTAATCTCCAACTCCAACAGAACTGAGGTTTCTCCAATGCTGATCATTTGAGCAGATCCTCTTTATGTACCCTGAATGAGTACACTATAAGTCACTCCTACTTTATCTGCAGCCACATTGCCTGAGCACACATTCACTTTAACAGCATACTGAAAAATCAGTACTGTATAAGACATACCATGTATACTGTTTGCCCTTTGTATCTAAGGACCTGGTGTAACGTGTCCTCAAATGTTTGCTATGTCCTCAGTAGGTCCTCTGGATTACAGAATACCATAAAAAATCCTGCATGTTCAATTTTTGCACTTCTTCATTACACCATTGAGAATGACAGAAAAAATTAGAGACCAACAAAAAACATTGTAACTTAGATTGAAAAACTCGGATTGTATATTCACATAGTATACATCTGACAATAAGCTCTTTGTGTTGCTCACATGGAATCATGTAATTTTTTTTGAGGAAACTGGCATGGCATTTTCCTGGAAGTCAGTTTTGTCAGTGTGCTCTGTTCTCCTTAACGTATAAGAAATAAGCACAGGAATGTCGCACTAGTCACAATGACATTATATGTAAAATCAGCTGTTCAGCTGTAACTAATCCTCCGTCCGGCCCTTAATGACCATAACTTGCACAATTTGCACTGTTCATGGATGTGTGATGCTCAGCTTTTAAGGGCAAGAGCTTGAGCAGTGAAAGTCAGCAGCACAAGCATAATTCAAAGCGCCACAGACCACTTAAAACTGTGTTTGACTGTGATTTTGATATAATGACCTGTTTGCCTAGAATTGTACTAACTGCGCGGTGTGTGCCTGCTCTGTGGCGACAGAAGAGCTCAACACAGTGAAGTCCTCACAGACACAGTGGAGACAGAGGCCCTGTCAGCTATGTTTCTCTCTCTATCTCCATATGTGCGTGTGTGTGTTTAAACACAGCTGTAGAGTAACGCAAACACAGCCTGTTCTCCAAGCTGGTTGGAGCCGAACTCTCTGCTTCTGTTAACGTCAGACCACACTGCATACTGGGATCTGTGTGTGTGTATGAATGAAGGTGGATGGGGAAGTCGAACATTAATATCTCTCTTTGTGTATTCGTGTGGACAAGATGGCACTCTTACTTGCCTACCGTAATATCTCATTCACTGTCAATGTGCATATATGTTTTTGTATGACTATGTACAGTAGGGAGTTTATGTTTTTATGGCATTGCACGTGTGCAGGATGTGATTTTTGTTTTTTTTCTTCACTGTCATAGCTTTACAAGTGTTCACATGTGTGTGTGTGTGTGTGCATGTGTGGTATTAAGGACAAAAGCAGTTGATTCTTCATGCTGTTGCTCTGAGGCGATAGTGATCACAACCCCTCCAACCAAGCTAAGATAATACTAATGAGCACCAATGTGAACCAAACCAACCTCTCTGTCTCTTTCTCTGGCTTTCATTGTTAGCCCTCCCTACCTCTCCCTCTCATTTAACCTGGAATTGAAACAAAATCTGCATAGAAGATTTTTGAACCCCATTCCAAGCGTTATACCGTAAACTTGCTATTCGACTGAACTGCCAAATATGGAAGACATTGCGGTCAAGCATGATGTTTTCCAACTAACACTGAGCAAGACATGGGGTGAATTCACTTGTTAAACAGCCAGAAAATCATATGATGATGCTTCTCTGTTCTCCAGTGTAGCATGTACTGGATGAGCACCAAATGGACATTCTCTATGCCTCTCTGAGCATGACAGTAGATGAGTCGGGCAGGTCAGCAAGATATATCACTGCCTTTTTGTCTTCAGTTGTTGAGGGAAATTAAGAATAACTACAGCATAAGCAGGAATTTTGACAAATTACTAACTAAACTAAATTAGTTTCCGAGAGCTACAGGGTACAGTCTCCAAAGTGCAGCTACCGTCACAGTCAGCCATCATCCAACAAAGGTAGTAACTGTACTTAATATTCATGAACTCAAACCTTAATACTATTAATGGTCGCAATGGTAGCAATTGCCATTCAATGTATTTTTAATTTGTAATTACTTCTCTATAGAATATACTTTCCATTGTTAGTGGTGGAGACTGCCATTCCACTATGTTCAAATTGCCAGGAAATGAGGCGTGCATATGTAATTTTCATTTCATCACATATTAGCCTCACTGTTTGTTGTTCACTTGCCCATAGCCATATCAGAGGTGTGTTAAGTTACTGCTAACACAAACGCAACATTTGCTCTGCTGCTACTTCACAAAAAAACATTTAACATGTCAAAGACAGAATGACTTTTATTGTGAAGGAGTCACAGGAAACAGCACTGACAATGACTGTACAGTGAGGTGTACGAGGAAAAGCTGCAGATGACTGCACACCTCCAACTCCTCAACAAGGTAACCAACAAGTTTGTTTGGCATCTCTGTAAACAGATACACTGGTCGCTCTTCTCTTAAACACTCAAAAGTATTTGCTGTAGTGTTAAACCACGTTTACTGTTACCATTCTAATCACATATGTTGACAGATCAACCAGGACTAGGATTTAAGGCAAACTGTTACAATATATACAGTTGACATGTTCTGCACTCAAATGTGAAGTCACTCAAGCTGATATGCTCTCTATAGAAAGAGGTTCTCACACAGTAGCCTAAAAAAACTGCGTGTGAAAATCTGCTTTGGATCACTGGAATAAAATAATTTGGCCCTCATCTTAAAGTCCAACTCTTTTTCCTGGAGGTGTTTGTTACAGTTGTCACACTTTCCATTCCCTGCTGAAAAAAATCCAACTTTCTTCTAAATGTACAAAAGAAAACTTTTCATCACATGCTAGTTGTTTTTAGCCGTAGCATGGAGCCTGTTGATGACTCTGGGGCCTTGGCTCGGGTTGGCATCTGTACAAGTTCCACTCCAACAGGGACAAAAACAGCAAGGAGCCTCTTTAAAGCCTTACAAAGCACCGCTGTGTTCGCTCTATCTCAGAGTGACCCTCGGTGCTTACCAGTAGCTCCGATCCTTTTGGAGTCATTAGCAGGAAACTTGTCCTAGCTGGTGAGTATAGAGCGGCGTGATAATGCTGATAAGGATGGAGACTGCTGAGCATGGCTATCATCAGCCTCTGTCAGACGACACTTCCTCCCTCTAACACAGAAGCTCTATCAGTGAGGCTTCTCACGGCATTTTTTGTCACAAGACTAAGTTTTAATGGTTAAGATTAATAGCAAATTAACCCCATACTGCTGTTCAATACCAATGCTTTCTGGTAGCACATTATGGGTTACAGAGCACCAATTAACTCAACAGAGTTCCTAAAAAAATCCAGAACCACAGCTAAGTGGCAGTTGGCTTAACAGTTTTTATTTTGAAAGGCGTTTGAGATCCTACCATGATACCTCGTCAGACTTCTTAGCGTCACTATGAGGAGTTTTGTTCTACAAAACAAGTTGTGTTCCCTAATTTAGAAAAAGTACATGTTTTAAAATGTTTTAGGGTTAAATGTGGCCTTTAAATAATTTAGAGAGTAATTAAAAAGCCCCCATGGACAAATAAACATTCTTTGAAACCTATAACCTGGGTCATGAAGGTGTCACATCTATAATCATCAATATTTTCTATTTTATTTACTCATTAACATCTTTAACTGTATCTTATCCTTGGCTGTCAAAACATGTGTTATGGTGATGGGTTGGTGAGTGCCATGCGGGATATGTAAAGAGACTCCTCTACTGCTTACCCCGACATTCTCACCCACTACAGAATTCTACTCCTGTGGAATTTCCTCTCACTGGACCAGCAAATGTCCTTAACATGCAGAGCTGCAGAGAGGAAGACTAGTAACAGTGGCGGCTTTTCAGTACCATTGCTTGAAACAAGAATCAAAATGTGCCAGATATGTGGTTCACATCTGGTTCATGGGGTATTAAACTACAAAAGTGTCTCGCAAATATAGATATTTTTAACTAGAGAAGGGAACACAAGAGGCTGTTTGCAAAGAGCACTGACCTCTCCACTCCCCTGAAGGTGCTGTAAAAAAAAATGACCCTGCATGAATGTGTGTGTTCATTCTGCTGAGCGGAAGGCACAGTGGTCAATGATCTGTGTCAGTTTGTGAGGGTGAAGTCACAGCTGAGGTCATCAACCTCACGAGCAAGAAAATCCTTCAGTCTGTCTTTCTAACCTTCTCACTGATGTCATCGGCTAATTGCAAGATTGAGCGAATCCTACGCAGTATCCAACAATAGTGATGTGGCAAATGCATAAATACAAAAAATGTTCTCTTCCTACTTTCATTCACAGATTTACTGTATGGATTACAGTGGCGGTGGCTTGCACAAATTAGAGTCACGTTCTATGAATAAAATGATCCTGTTTTTTCTGTGCTGCTTTTTAAGAGCTCTGATCATTTAACAAAGTGTAGATCAGAATATATTTGCACGCACACCTTTCACAACATTCAAACAACTGCATGATCATCAGAATCTAATTCGATGATGGGCATATTTGTAAGCACTGAGGTTTGTCAGCATGATGTGAAAGATACATGGGCAAATATTTACACTGTGCACTTATACTGTATATTAAATCACGAGAGCAAAGAATTTTGATCTGTTGTTTTGCTAATCCAAAATAAATAGGCTTTCAGTCAAATACTGCACTTTTTAGGCCTGGCCTTTTAGCCAAATCCTCCTCTTCTACATAAGTAGTGGAAAAAGAGGAAAATCCTAATGTAACCTGACTTAAATTTTTACCAAAACAGAACTAAAGTGATTTTTTGCTGACCAAGTGCACAAGTAGAGAAGAGTCATTGAGTCAGTGAAATGAGAATATCCATTATATCAATCAAAAGTTTGTTAACATTAGCCCATCATAAGCAACCAGTCATACCTGACCAAGTAAGGCTGTGGCAGCAAAAACCCCTGACTGTACTGCATTAAGAAAGGGTGTGTTTTCGTATTTGTTTGTGAGAGGAAGATGGTGTTATTTCTTCTTCTCGAAAGTTACATAGTCTTGCTAGTTTCCAAAAAAGTTAACTGACAGTACAAACATATTTTTTTAAGGGAATGTCTCTGAGTGACATTTACTTGATTATAATATGGACACAGTGAAAAGGCCAGTGTGGCATCATTATAGTACCCATTTTGATGTGAGTGAAGGTGGTGTCCAACCTTAAAGGACCATCCTCTTGACAAAATACACTGTGATTCTTTTCAAAATGTAATGCAATTCAGTATTTTACAATTTCTAATGTGGTTAGTGCGGAGTTTTTGATCTTTGAATGTGTGAAAGCACACGATAAAGCACATGACAAAGCGACTATAATTAAAGTTCTTCAAATGATTTACTTTCCAACCCTGATTCTCATCGACTTGTCGGCTCATAAGACTCATAACCCTTGCTGTATCTGTGCCATGCTGTACTCACTGAGCCACACAGGGCCATACATCATGGTGGTGACACCAAGGTTTTACCACACACTCAGGCCAACCAGAGGAGCAACACACATCACCGACAATCACAACAGTAACCCATTATGTTGGCGTTACACATGAGCGAGGGATGTCTTAAAGCATGACTTCGAGCCACATGGTTAAAGCACACTTTATTCGCCCCTAATGCCTCTCTTTTCTGAATGCCACTTATCTTTCTGCTCTGTTGCATTGTGTAAGCCAGCGGTGAAAAGACCTAAAGACAGGGAGAGAAGGAGAGGGAGGCAGAGAGATCCGCCATACATACCACAAGCAAACTGGTGTTGAAAGAGTAGCACCTCTGGACAAGTGCGGATACGTTCCTAATGGCTATGTGTTTGTGAAAGACAGGAGACAGATAGTCAGATAGACAGGCAGGTTTGGGGAGAGGTGTCGGCCTGTCAACCCCCACCCAACCTCCTCGCATCCACCAGCAGCCTGGCCAACGGGGGAGAGGGGCTGAGGATGGACAAGCTGCTGAGAGAGGAAAAGAGGAAGCACAGCTGAAGGACAAGGAGGTGGAGGCTGAGTGGGAGGGAAGGGATGACAGCGGGAATCTGTGAGCCAGGGGCAGAGAGATGAAAAGGAAGAGGAGAAAAAGGAACAGGGCGGGAGGGTGCCAGGTGTTCCCCTCACATGCGTATGGTCAGTTGCTGTCTCCTGAGAGCTCAACATACAGTATACACACACACACTCATGTGGCCCTCTCAGTCATGCAGGAGAGGCCAAATCAGTTGCACAATTTCTTCTGAATGCTCTCTCCGGCACATGTCGGACTAGGATACATAAATGACATCCACAACAAACACACGCTCATGCATCTCAACAAAAAAGATAAAGAGCGGTAAGAAGCAACAGTTTCAGCACGATTTCCCCTTCATAGCACAACAGCTCGCCGCAGACGTCAACGAGCCTTTCACGCTCTCCATTTTTCCAGATCCGCACGGGCTCCAATCAAACATGTGGAAACCATCTATAGTGTCCTCATGGCAGGGTTAAAGAGTGCCTCGCTCCACGGAGTGACAAGAAGAAGAAAAACACTGGAGCGGCAGAGCTCAAGAGATAAAGAAACTAACCTTCAAAGTCTGATATGATCCCTTCCAAGTGAGCGTTGACAGTGGAATCAGACATTTTGGCGAGCAAGTTGTGTTTGTGCGGGTGTGTATAATGTGAGAGAGAGGGAGCAGGGTTCCCTTTCTCCAGCAAGGAGAAGTCTTCCTGGGGCGCAGTCCCGCTTTCAAACAAATCCCAAATTAGGAGCCCGTGCAAGAGAGAGGAGGGGAGGGAGGGGAAAAAAACACAAGAGTTGAGCCGCTCACTGATCCAAACCCTTGCTCTAACTCTCCTCTCTTTTTTAAAGCAGCAACTTATTTTTCCTCTTCTCCTCCTTCTCAACTTCCAGAGCCTGGAATGAGCGGCTGATGACAACCCCCCGCCCTCCCCCTCTCTCTCTCTCTCTCTCTCTCTCTCTCTCTCTCTG
>NC_060162.1:30443603-30447035 GCF_021292245.1 Micropterus dolomieu | reverse complement strand
CCGCCCCCCCCCCCCCCCCCCGCTTTCTCCTTCCCTCCAGACCTCCCTCCCCTTCTGTAGCCGTCCTCTCAGACTGGTTCCTTTCTGTGACTTGGCTGGTCAAATTATACCCATGCTACGTTCAAACACACTTCCTGTAGGCTCGATCACATGACCAACACTCAGACAGAAAGCTATTACTGAGATTGTTTAAAGCCTTACTCTGCTGAATATGCCAGCATGAGCAAACTGTAAGCACATAAACCAACACACTCACTTCAAGTCTCATTAAAAAAAGACACGTCACCATTAAGACATATCTAACAGTGGGTGGAGGGAAACGTTACAGTAGATTGATAAATAAATCCAGAGTGGAGACAGAATCATACTTTGGACTAATATGGTCAGGACAGGCCCAGGCAGGCGGTCAGTAGCTCGTCTGACATGCTCAGTCGCTCTGGAGGCAGACATCAATAAATAAGTAGCCTAATGACTTAATGACCATGTGAATGAGCCTCTGTGTGTGGGGGTGGAGGGGGGAGGGTGGACAGGGGCGTTGGTCAGTGTGGATATGTGTGTGTCTGAATGCATGTGTTTGGGAGAAAGCAGTAAGAGGGATGTGTCAGTATCTGCATCTGTGTGTGTGTATTTCTCCTAATGCGTGTCAAAAAAGCACTATTCACAACTTGTCTCCTGGATTGTCTTGGTAAAGACAATGATGTACAAGTGGATTTTGCTCCTAAAACTGTTCTGATCACAACATAGAAAACTGCTGTCTTACAGTAACCATTGACACAAAGTCACTTCCATTCTCACCCTTTGTGAACTGGAGTTACCCAGCAGACCCACGCACAGTAAGAAGTTGCCCTGAGGCAACTAAACCAAAGGCAACCTATACCAGCCACAGGCCAATGGTTCTGAACCACTGCTCCCTTGCCAATATTAAGCATTTAGTAGTGACCAGACAGTAAGCACTAACAGTAGTAGTAGTGTGTGCATATTAGGAGACTCTCTTCTCACAAAGCTCATAATTCTCCTTTTGAAACTGCAAAGATATACTGCTCCCAAAACAAGGGCAGCCCTGAGAGGATAAATGAATCGAAAAATGCATTTGGAGAGAGATGACTATAAGTAGAGAGATGTGGGAAATTATGTGGATTTAAGCTGTAATAAATTCCTCAGTAGTTGTTGTCCCATGTGTGATTTATCATAAAGTGTTTGGGACTGAAATCTTGCATGTCTGGCAAGCTTACCGCCAATTTGTTGCTTACACTGGAATCGAAGTTTGCGTTTTGTGTTGATTTAGGCATGTTTACTGATCATAAACACAGATGTGCGCCACTGCACAAACACACACTAACACACATTTTTAAAAACAAACGTGCGGCTTTACTGTACCAAAACTTGCTATCTGAGATTCAATTTACACCATATTTCCCTGCTATTAAATGATTCAAAGTATGTAACCCACGATATGTGTGAGAAACATCATCAATGAATATTTCTGGTTTACAAGAAAACTGAACCCGTGCCTAAAAGCCAGGACAGGTTAAAACTACTTTTCAACCTTTCTTCTAGATACTAAAGACACATAACTACCTTGTAAGTTTTCTTCAAGTGTGGATGAACCCCACAATACATTGTGTCACTTTCTCCAGCAGGGGTCAGCGTTGCAAATAAAATATGTCACTTATACGCAACAGTGTTGGTTGTAGCAGTGTCACTAGCATACAGTAATTTGATCTGGAGACAGATAAAGATGGAGACATGAGGAGAATCCTGCTCCGGACACACCCTCAACCCGCAGAGTCTGTCCTGCCAAAACACATGTGTGTCAGATTCCCCCACTCCCTGGCACACACTCATATTCAGACACACACTGAGCTGCATGTGCAGGCACACACACACACACACAAATACACATACAAACAGCAGATACACGCAAAAATACGAACATGCAACACATGCATGCACTCAGCACAGCACCCAACCCTTTCACTGAAACACACACACAATAAAAGCACACTTCCTTCCACTGCATTTCCTTGCAAGCCCCAACAAGCCCAGACAGCGCTAATCCAATCTGCTGTAACAACTGTCACACTGGGTAAAAGGCTAGAGTGTTCTTCGCCCTGATCTGTAAAGAACTCTATTCGCATCATAGCACTCATAGTGATGCAGTATGCAATGCACTGCTCTGAAAACAATTTTAATCTGCCATTAGCAGAACACATGCCTTAGATTCAGTACGTAATGACCGTAATGTTTGTGAAAGATTATACAAGGTCATGTTGATTGCATATATCAGCGTTGATATCTTTAGCTTCTTATGGTGTGAATCCTTCTTGGTAAACTTTATTATTGCATCATGGTTATCTTCCTTATGACTAAAGGGAAGGAGGGATTTCTTCTAAAAGAACAAATCCTTCCCTGTCCTCGCTGATGGTGATACAGATGTAACGCAGTAGACCCAACAGTAAACATAAGCATTATTAACCCAATAATGTATTCATCATGATGAGATAGAGATGTTATCTGTAGGATTTTATGATTATAATTTGAAATTAGTTTTTCACAGTGGTGATAACTGTTAAATCCAGATAACAAAACCCTTGGGGCCCTTGGCTTCCTGTGCATTAGTGTATTGTAAATTATTTGAATAGGTATCTGCTGGTGTTACATTGCACTGAAGCATAAGATGAACAGAGACAGAGGCAGCCTATACTGTTTAAAGAAACCTAGACCACCACCACTCTGAAGTCAGTCCTGCCCACATAAGACCTGAAAAATGAGAAGCGCAGAGTGAGAGGAGAAGAGGATGACTTTTATAAACGGTTTCCAGGCTGGCGTGGCAGTTGCTAGGGTAATGCCAGGACACATGCATAAATATGTTATGCAGATACACACAAAGCCACTAACATGTCCACATGCCTCGGTGCCAGTCCGCCCCTACCCTGAAGTCCGGCCTGTGTCAGTGGAGAGACGTCTTGCGATCTCTGGAATCTATGCAGCTCCGAGAAATGTTTTAATGGTAACCAAACCCACACTGAGCAGTGGGAAGCAAGGATACACCTGACTACAGCTACGTCAAATGCAGCTTCGTACTATAATAAAAACAGCCTTATTTGTATAGATGCAGTTGAAACGAAACAATATATGGTTAAAATACCAGATTCTGACCATCAAAATCTCTGCAGAATTAATAAATCAGTTCTCATCACCAGTTAAGTGGCAGATGGAAAATGAGAAAACCTCCTGGAAGAAATATGACTAATAATAAGACTAATCTATCAAATTAAAACATTTCTATACATTTTTTAGAGGTGATCTAGAAAAACTGAATTGATGTAAAGTGTATGTTGTCGTAACGAAACACACCACCATTACAGCTGCTGAAAGTTGCACGTTATATGAAATATAACATATATAGGCCTATGTACAATATATGTGTGT
>NC_060162.1:30421103-30441103 GCF_021292245.1 Micropterus dolomieu | reverse complement strand
AATAAGTAAGGATTTGTATTGCAAAGTCAGCTTACTTATTGCTAGTGGACTGAAGCAGGCCTTTCTCTGTCCTGCTAAAGGAGGGACTGACTGATGGCCGAAGTGGGATCAGAGCCACAAGGGACAAGAGTAGTACTGTTCAAACAGAGCTCTTTCCTGTTTTCACACCAAAGAAGAATGGGAGAATGCAGATGGAGAAAAGAGAGAGAGAGAGAAATGCCTGAGAAATAAGTGCTGTTTCTGTGTCACTTCACCACAGAAACAGACATCCCGAAAGTTTTCTTCTGCAATCGATGTCTTTCTTTCATGAAGCTAACGTGAAAAATGAAAATAAGTCAAGACAGGCATGAGACAGGGACGGGAATGCAAAAGAGGTGGTGACTGAGCAACAACCTGTAAAGACAAAAACATTTAAGTGGAAACAATGGGGCAGATGGGTGGAGATGGTGGGCGGAAACAGAGTCAAACACAACAGGCACAAAACAGATAAAAGGCAGATAAACCAGAACAGGTCGGCTAAAGCTGCTACAAAAACCCTGCAGAGCTCCCAGCTCCAAACCCCAAAGAAAACATGCAGTCAGCAAACAGGACAGAATGAGAGAGTGGAAAATACCGTAGAGGGGAAAACAGAGGCAGGCTCTTACAAAATAGACATTCGATCACAGTAAAAAAGCTGATTGAAGAACCTTTAACTACACTTTGTTTTCCATTCAGAACAGAAGCATGAGCTCATCTGGGCTGGCAGTTTCCAGAGAGTTTGTCTTACCTGAGAATTTGTCCCCCTCCATAACCAGATCACTCCCTCCACAGCCACATGTAGTGTCTGCTCTTTGACTCCACTCTCTCCCTCTCTCTCTCTCTCTCTCTCTCTCTGTCTTTTTTTGGACTTCCCTTTCTCTCGTCCTTCTTTCCCTCCCTCCCTCCCTCCCTCCCTCCCTCCCTCTGTTCCTCGTCCTCCTCTTCTTACTCTCTCTTTCCTTTTGGGCTCTCTGTTCTCCCTCCCTCTTACCCCAGTTTGATTCCTTCAGTGTGTCTTGCTAATGAATTCAGAATTACGACATCCCCATGTGCTGATCATATGTTGCATTCACCCTTCTCTTTTTCTCTCTCCTTACTCTGATGAGACCAAAAGACTGAAGCAGCATTGTATCTCGAAAATAGAAACCATTAGCTCCGCCATGTGACATGGACAGCCTCCTTACAGACTAAAATAACCCGCTGGACTTGCAAACTCTTCCGTCAGCGAACTTATAATGTTCCCTTGTGTGTGTGTGTGTGTGTGTGTATGTGCGCTGTGGCCTTGATTCAACAGCAATCTTGTCAAACAGGAGTGAAAGACATTCCCCAAACTACATCTAGACTTCCTCGTGATGAATCAGATACAGCTCTGCCTTTGTAAACGTGTGGAAGGATGAAGCAGAAGCAAACTTGGGGAACTCTACAAAAACACACTTCCCAAAACTGTTTTGAAGGGTTATTACAGGAGAGGCAGCGTGCGTATGCTTGTGCTACTAGTGAGGAAAAATGACAGCAACAGCGAATAATCGAAGAGAGGGAAAAAGAGAGAGGACTAGTGAGTGTGTGTGTATGTGTTACATGACCCGTCTCTGTGTTCAGGAAACTCAGGTGACCTCTGACCTTTGGCACGTCGCTCAGTGCGCTGGAGGTCAGCGGTCACATGGCAAGCGTCTGAGCTCTGATAGAGACATCAAACACACTCAGACAAGTCAATCTGATGTCTTGTTCAACACATATCGCTCCAGCGAATTGTGAATTGCAGGTTGACCTGTGTGCATTTTTTGTGTATTCATATTAGCATTTAGCGTGTGTGTGTGTGTGTGTGTGTGTGTGTGTTTGTATTTTTTCTTTAATTAAAGCCAGCTGCCTAATTTCAATATATTGGGTGATAAAGGGAGGTATATTTGCAGATTGGCGGCCCCAAATGGCCAAAATATGTAACATTGATGGCTTGCAAGTTGCCACAAGTAAAGAGCACACAGTTTACAAACCAAGCAGGAGGTGTGGGGAAGGATTAACACACACCTCAAAATTAATTACAGACTAATTAGATGGATAGTCTTGATATCTAAACAATAACAATAAAAAAATAAAGTGTTTCCAACTGAGGCAGTCTGTCATGTTTTACACCAAATAATACAGAGATGAGGGAAGCAGTTCTGAATGGAGCACTCACTCCCTCCCGTTTATGAAATACTTTCTCAAATTCAGTTTGTTCGTTGCCAGGTTCTTCTTTTGGATCTAAGACAATAAGGTGAACACATTTTGACATAAAACCTTGCTATACGTGGATTAAAGAATATAAATATTATATATGTAAGTATAGCTTGCAGAGTTATTAAATGTAACAATATTAATCATTTTTATTTCATTACTGATCAATAAAAATAACCGTAAAACAAGACGATTTTTTTTTATCACCTTGGACACAGCACTAATTCTGTTCAGCAGGATCTGCTGACTGCCAGATGGGAATTAACCACACACAGATCAACAATAGGAAGAGTGTTGGATAGACCTGTGTATGTGTGTGTGTGTGTGTACATGAGGTTACAGTAAAGTATCCTCCCAAACACCCCCCTGCCAGCTCGTAAATCTGCCCTGTTAGCAGATGTTTTGTATGGGGCATCTCCCTCTAAATGCCAATGTGCACATACACACACACACACACACACACACACACTGTGGCGATTGCATCGAAGTCAGGAAGATCATACACACTAGTACCTCAAACCCCTCACTAGTGCCTAACATGACCTCTGTGATCAGACATTACACCTACAACTTCCGTAGACTTACAATAGTTACAGAGGCGTCAGGCACATGTGGTGTGGGTGATATCTGTTTCATTTAGGTGTCACACTGACATTTCACTTTATGGTGTAAGCACACATACCCCACACCAACACTACACCTGATAAAGCAAAAGTAACCTCAGGTGTAGGAGCAGGTGTGGTGTTGAGTGAAGCTGCAATGGTCAGGTGCACTGCACTATCGAGCGACCTCTGACACTTACATTTACAGTTACATGTAGAGGCACATGTGGAGCTGTTGCGTCTAGTGTGGCATATCAGTGCAGGGTTGAGTGAAGCTGAAGCTGGCAGGTGTGAAGCTCTATGCTGCGACACCTGATGTGACACCTAACACTTCCAATTTATCCATTGATGCAGTCTTATAGGAAGGCCAATTTATCCATATCCATATTTATCCAGAGAAACAGAGAGGAAAAGAGCTATTTAGTAATGCTACAATGATGCATTTTCTATTAAGTAGCTAATGTGATGTCGTTCTGTTTTCACCCAGTAGAGTGGGATCACTATTTCATGCTCCAGACTTAAGTCCAGGACATGAAACAGTACCCTCAGTGTTACTACATCTGACATCGAACGAAGGTCGATGACACAGACTTATGTCATACTTAACAGGAATAGTGAGTGATTAAAAGTAAGTGGTGGATGACTTTGACAATGACAAAATTTGGATGGACCTGTGCCTCTCTAATCCAATCACATGCACATACGTATTTGAGCCTGTCTAACCCCTTTCTCTCCTGTTTTAAAGTTCTCACATCCCTCCCCCATAAACCCTGTTTTCTCACCTCTTTCAGTGGGCAGCACAGTGGCCCAGTGGACAGTACTGTGGCCTTACAGCACAAAGGTCCTGGGTTCAGACCTCGCTCAGCCCAGGCCTTTCTGTGTAAAGTGTGCAGTTTACTCCCACCATCAAAGACATGCACGCTAAAATCCATAATTCTGCCAAAGCAATCATTTCTGTCTTTTCTCTACAACAGGGGGTTCATAAGCAAGCAACTTATCTAGACAGGCCCCCACCCTGACTCTCAACCCCCAAGTTCCTAACTGGTCAGGCCACCAAACCCTTAACAACCTCCTTCATCCTTCCATTCTCGACCCCTCCATCATAAGTACTCCTCATTATCCAAATAAACTACCTTTTAATACCTCACATTGGCGTGGTCTTTGTTAGTGAAATGGGTGTTTGCACAAGGTATGCATGTACTAAATGTACGAAAAGATAGATGAATGGACAGATGAATTTATAGATGACAATAACAGAGGGGCAATCTACTTACTGGGACTGATGACGCCAGATCCCTCTCTTTCTGTTCTCCTTGAGCGGGCACTGGCTGATCTAGCTGTAAATAGGGACAAGGAAGGAAAGACATATGAGTAAAATCCATTCATCAACGAGACGGTTGGCATTAAGAGAAGAACTGACACATATTTTCTGATTAATACTTCACTGCCCACAGTTTCAATGTTCTGGGAGTACTTTTAGAATTATTAAGATATACAGAGGACCAGACCAGACTGTTCTATAAATTAGCTTTTTAGCTAACGCTCTGCATAGGAGTTACTCCACATTATCCTTCAGGCTAAATATTCTAAAGTTGTCACCCCATGTTTGAAAGATCACTATCATTGTTTGAAGGAAAGCCTAACATTTCCTAAATTTCATTTGTAGTTTGTTAGTATTTTTATACGTGGAAATTGATGTGGAAATAACTCAGAGCAAACTCGCATGTGGAATGTATGAAGTAGCATAGTTATGGCACAGTGTGACAGCTCTTCAGATATAATGGCTTCAATGCTAATGGAGAACCCTTAAATTTGCTTTGGCGGGTGATTATTATCATATAAAAAGTGCCCAAGCAATACACATGATAAATGTCAGGCTTTAGAGACAAAGCATTAATAAACAAAAGCCAGTAAATGGCAATCACACTTAGGGCTGGTAAAAGCAAAGAACATCCTCAGCTCTGCGGGGGAAAATGTCATAAATTAAGCACAGGTTATCTTCTAGTATTGATTTTGTCTTTTCGAAGGAGTGTTAATTGCAGGAAACAACCAAGGATAAAAAGCAAATAGATATGTCTCTATGCTGACCTCAGTTACCTGATACTGTTCTGGTCAGTGTCCAGTAGGCTTAGAATTTGGAAAGCCAAATGGTCTGCATCCTCATTCATGCTCATCTAACCATCAGGTCCTCCATGACACTGGGTGGTTTAGGAATCAGAGGAACACCACTTCCTTTTGGCTGACAGTCTGGTCCCTGACACTAGTGGAATGCTCCTGATAATCTCACACTGATCTGCTCTGGCATGTGTGTCTGTGCATGAATATGTGTGTTAAGTTCTGCTGAATCACCAGCCGTTGCATGAGGGGGGGTGGGGGATGAGCCAAGCGGGAGCACAATTGTCTGTTCAGATGGGTGATTCAGCTCCATTAGAACAACAGTGACGTCCGTTTTCTGTAAAGTAAATGACTAAATATTAAAACTTGTGACTGAAGTTTTAATATGTCATGGCAATATTCATACCAAGAGCAAAAGGATCACAATAGAAATAAGCTTAAAACACATGCTTAAGAGGCCAGCCTCAGATGCTTATGTATTTTGAGCCACGGTGGCCAGAGGTGGTGAACCTGTTGGTCAGATGTGAGTCAGTGAGTCAGGTTTGTTACAGACGTTTTGCCACGTAATCTTGCACAGACATTCATAGTCCACAGACAATGAATCCCTTGACTTTTCCTCTAACGCCACCAGTGGGTTAAAATTTATGGTTTTGTGTGAAACTACTGGATGGTTTGACTGAAATTTGTTTTTGTTGGATGAACTGTGATCACAAATATAATAAGTGTAATGACCAAATACCTGCAAAACTAATGACATTCCCCTCAGCCTCGGCTGTACTTTGTGTTTAGTAACTAGCAAATAATTGCAAGCTAACAGGCTAAACTAAGGCAGTGAATATGGTAAACATTATGCATCAACGTGTTAGCATTATCATTGGGAGCATGTTATCATGCTGATGTTGGCATTTGGCTCAGAGCACCATTGTGCGAAAGTACAGCTTCACAGAGATGCAAGCATCCAGAGGCTTCTTTGATCAGTGAGTACATTAAAAACATTAGTCAACCTAACAAAAGCTTCAGTTGTGAAAAGAAATCTTTATCTGCCAACAGTTAATTGTACAAACGTTTCATGTGAACAAAAATAAAAGTAGACCCACTATTGTAACCTTCTACTTAACTACTTGACACAAAATATTGATCAATAGCAGTGCTTGATGCTGAGAATAGCTTAATAAAACAGTTAAGTGATTAGCTCGACTGTTCCCGGAACAGGTGATGGCACAATAACTTTATAAGATGCTGCATCTCTCTTCAACCACACAATTGTTCTTTTCTGTTCTCCACTACCACCACCCCCCACTCCACCCTGTCCTCTGTTCCTCTTCCTGCATCACCCCAGTCAGTGCTGTTCGGATTAGGTAAAATCATCTGGTGTCTGGTGAGTCAGTTGTCCCATCCTGTTTTTAAGTTGTTAGAAATACTTCCTACCGCAAATCAGTGTGCAACATGACATTCATTTTCTGCCAATAAAGCCAGCAAACATAGTGGTTTTCTTCCTGTGTTGTCACTTGTTTCAACGCAAAGACAGCTGGCCCGAGGGAAAGGGAATGAATGCGCCACAGTGTGACTGGAAGATGTGAGTAAAGCCTCTGTAATGTGTGTGTGTGTGTGTGTGTGTGTGTGTGTGTGTGTGTTTGTGTTTGTGTTTGTGTTTGTGTTTGTGTTTGTGTGAGAGAGAGAGAGCCACTCAGCAGAGTGAGGAAATTTGAAGTTGTTCACTTTTTGAGAGAGGAAAGTAAATAAAAGAAACGATTATGCAATGTGGAGCATTTGCTTCCCTCTGTTTGCTTTTCTGTAGAAACTCCTTTATTAATTCGGCATGCCTCTTTCTGTCTGCTTCAGAGACAAACAGACACCGTGAGCAGTGGTGACTGTTTTCACTTGGGTGGCACAAGTGGAGGCACTGACTCATGCAGCGGTGGCATGAAGAATGTGCACGCGCACGCACACGCACACACACACACACACACACACACACACACACACACACACACGTCAGAATAGCATTAATTTACTATCCACTACTCATATCTACTTTAATTACTAACATAACAGTTATAGACTTATAGAAATTTCTTTAAAATTTGTATTTGAAAGATAAAAAGACCGACCAATCACAAACCCAACAGAGAGACACCATATAAATGTATGTGGTATAAGATTTTAAATAAATAAGCCTGTATGGACAAAATATCTCACCAACAAACTAGTTATTCTCAAGCATAACCCAAACCTAAAGATGCAAGAACTCACAGTAGTGTCTCATGGTAATGGTCTAAAATCGGTTGTCCTGAACGGTTGTCCTAAATGTACATAAACGATGAAAATGTTCTCATTAATCAACATCATCATTCCAGGTTGGACAGCAGAATCACGGAAAGGATATTAGTCTCTCGAGTAAGGCAGCTGTGTTAAGCGCAACTGTTTTCACCAATTACATATTACATTATAGATATTGCTGTTATACATAAAACTTGATAGAATAATCTTCAAAACAAATTTAATTAAAACATACAACAATGTTCTTCTTAAGCAAAATCATTTTTGCATAAGCTCATTTCTACTTCCCTGGCACACAACAGCCTCTGCACAGTTTGCAGGGAGGAAGACAGTAAAATAGGGAAGTAAATAAAAGAGAATTCATTCATGATAAGCAAAAATGTACAGTTCACGCCATCTCATGTGCAAACTGACTCTACAGGGCGATATGTCATTGTGGTAGGGAAATTATACTCGCCCACAGTTATTTTAGCCTGTGTTTATGCCCCAAACTGGGATGACTCTACATTCTTCACCAATTTTTTTTCTCACTTACCAGACTTGTCATCACATCATCTTATACTTGGCAGTGACATTAACTGTGTACTCTCTCCTCTTTTAGATAGGAGCATTTCTAAGAGGGCATCCCTGACAAAGTCAGCTTACTCTATTCAGCTCTTCCTGAAGACCTATGGTGTAGCGGATGTGTGGCGGTTTCGTAACCCCACCTCTAGGGCTTACTCATACTTTTCCCCGGTGCATAAGACGTATTCACGTATTGATTACTTTTTCCTGGATAAAAGAATTCTGCATCTCACGAAAGAATGTGATTACGGGGCTATGGTCATCTCGGATCATGGTCCGTTAATCATGAAAATGTACATTCCTAATACACAATCTACACATCGTTCATGGCGGTTTAACCATCTGCTGCTGTCAGAAGTTGACTTCACTAAGTTCATATCGTCTGAAATTAAAATGTTTCTCGACATCAATCAAACCCCAGGGATGTCGCCATCTACTGTTTGGGAGTCGCTAAAGGCATATTTAAGGGTCAAAGTCAAAGTCAAATTATTTCATACTGTGCAAATAAAAAAAGGGCTAGCACTGAGCGTATTAAAAAATTAGCAGATGAGATATTAGAGTTAGACAGGCTGCATAGCCACTCCCCATCAGCAGATGTAGTTAAGAAGCGCTTGTCATTACAGACAGAGATCTCCTGTCCACCCGACATGCTGAATACCTTATTTCCAAATCAAGACATGGTCATTATGAAAATGGGGAAAAGTCTGGCCGTGCACTTGCTCACCAGCTGCGCCAAAGAACTGCTAATCAAACCATCCCTGAAATTAACGATGAATGTGGTTTAAAATGCACTGACAATGAGAAAATCAATTCTTGTTTCAAGAAATTCTACCAGTAATTATATACTTCAGATGGGCCCACCAACCCTGCTGTCCTAGATGACTTTTTTAAATCCCTGACAATGCCTTCTGTAGGTGTAGAATTCTTGGCTGAACTGGAAAGGGTTTTCTCAGTTAAGGAGATAGTGTCAGCAATCGGTGCCATGCAAAGTGGCAAATCCCCAGGGCCAGATGGCTTCTCAACCGAATTTTTCAAAAAGTTCTCTGACCAGTTATCTCCTTTGTTATTGTTAGTATTTGAAGAATCTTTAGTCACCAATTCTTTGCCCCCAACCATGCATCAAGCAGTCGTTTCTTTATTACTTAAAAAAGATAAAAATCCCCTTAATTGCAGTTCATACCGCCCTATTTCATTGCTGAATACAGATGCAAAGATTCTTGCCAAGATTTTGCCGCGTCGTCTTGAGAACATTATCCCCTCTATTATTTCGTCTGACCAGACAGGATTTATAAAAAATCGTTATTCATTTTTCAATATCAGGCGTCTACTTAATATCCTTTATTGTTCGACTCCGCCCAATCCTGGAAATATCGAGGTGATGCTGTCACTCGACGCTGAAAAAGCGGTTGATAGGGTGGAGTGGGACTATCTTTTCAAGACATTAGAAGCGTTTAATTTCGGCCCTAAATTCATTTCCTGGATCAGACTCCTATACACGCTCCCAGTGGCTGCGGTACGCACCAACAATAACTTATCCTCCTACTTTGAGCTGAGGCGGGGTACGAGGCAGGGGTGTCCTCTTTCGCCACTTTTGTTTGCCGTTGCACTTGAACCATTAGCATTAGCCCTGAAGCAGTACCCCACCATTAAAGGGATACACCGGGCGGGTTCGGAGCATAAAGTGTCACTTTATGCGGATGACATGTTATTATTTATATCTGACCCCCTCTCAAGTCTTCCTGAATTATCTATTCTACTCACAAAGTTCGGAAGAATATCTGGTTATAAAGTTAACTTTCAGAAAAGTGAACTTATGCCCTTCTCTCCTGTAGACAGATCATATTTTGGGTCAATCCCTTTTAAATTTAGTCCTAAAAAAATTTAATATTTGGGTATATGGGTCACACGTAACCACAAGGATCTTTTTAAGGCCTGGAGCGCTGGGACCCTCTGCCTCTCTCCTTAGGAGGGAGGATCAATACAATTAAGATGAATATTCTCCCTAAATTCTTATATTTATTTCAATGTACCACAGTACTTTAAAGTAGCTGTAATTAAACCTCTTATGAAAAAGCCCAAACTTGATCCGGATGTTTTAGCCAACTATAGACCTATATCTAACCTTCCATTTCTCTCTAAGGTCCTGGAGAAAGCAGTTGCTAAACAGCTGTGTGACATTCTACAGAGCAATAGTTTATTTGAGGATTTTCAGTCAGGATTTAGAGCTCATCATAGCACAGAGACAGCACTTGTGAAAATTACTAACGACCTCCTAATTGCATCAGACAAAGGACTTGTCTCTGTACTGGTTTTATTAGATCTTAGTGCTGCATTTGATACCATTGACAATCAGATCATATTGCAGAGACTGGAACATTTCATTGGCATTAAAGGAACCGCTCTAAGCTGGTTTAAGTCCTATTTATCAGATCGATTTCAGTTTGTACATGTTAACGATGAGTCCTCCATGCATGCCAAAGTTAGTCATGGAGTTCCTCAAGGATCTGTCCTTGGACCAATCCTCTTCACTTTATATATGCTTCCTTTAGGCAATATTATCAGGAAATATTCCATAAGCTTTCATAGTTATGCAGAGGATACTCAGTTATATCTATCGATCAAACCAAATGAAACTCATCAGTTAGCTAAACTTCAAATGTGCCTTCAGGATGTTAAACCCTAGATGACCTGTAATTTTCCAATGTTAAACTCAGATAAAACTAAAAAAGTTATTGTTCTGGGGCCTAAGCACCTCCGTGACGCATTATCTAAAGATATAGTTTCCCTTGATGGCATCGCCCTGGCCTCCAGCACCACTGTGAGGAATCTTGGAGTTATCTTTGATCAGGACATTTTTCACCTACGTAATATTGCGAAAATCAGGAACATCCTGTCTAAAAATGATGCAGAAAAACTAGTCCATGCATTTGTTACTTCTAGGCTGGATTTCTGCAATTCCTTATTATCAGGCTGCTCGAAAAAGTCCATTAAGACTCTTCAGCTGATCCAGAATGCTGCAGCACGTGTTCTGACAGGAACCAGGAAAAGAGATCATATTTCTCCTGTTTTAGCTTCTTTGTGAATTTAGTGAATATCTCCTCACGGTCCGCTATCTCTCCACTGTTTGTATTCAGGGAATCAAACAAAGTGGCCCGCACAAAGCCACACAACCCTATTCCAGCCATTATGTGTGTGTCAGTAACATTAAATGACTTGCCCACAGACATTCAGCTCACTTTCTAGTTCACCAAGACATGTTATCCAACGAAGGTTAAAGTCAAGGGCAACTGGAATTGGTTGAAGATACTGGAAGACGTTTCGTCCCTCATCCAAGGGACTTCTTCAGTTCTGACTGACTGGTAGGGAAACCAAGACATGTTGTTGTTGTGATGTTAGCTGTAGCAGTAGGAGAGCTGTGAGTACTGTATCACTCTCTGTGCTGGCTCAGGGACCGTCTCGTCCATCTCTGCATGTTAGCTTCATCCTAACTTCACAGCAGCAACTGTAGCAGTTTGCTAACCCGCAAATTAGCTAACGTTAGTTACATTACTTGCTGTGTCATTCCCTCTACATTATGGTATTTGTCAAGGTATTGGATTTCTCTGGAATTGCTTACTCCACCTAGGGCTGGGCGATATGGATCAAAAAGTCATATCTCAGTACTTTTAGGCTGAATACTGATATAAAAAATATATTGATATTTTCTTTTAAGTGGGCTGGGGGGTGGGGGTCGGTGTTAGCGGGCATGTTTTTACTATTTGTAGTAGCTTGTTTCTTATTTCACCATTTTAATTATACTTCATTCTCCAACTTATTACAAACATCAAACTATATCGGTATAAACAGTATTGTCTGATTGTATATCTCTTTTGAAATTATATCGGTATACCTCATTAATACCGATGTACCGCCCAGCCCAAACTCCACCTATAATTTCATGGCAATTTTCAATAAATATTGATGGTCCCTCTGCTTTGCCTGGCCCAATTGCTGCTCTGTTTTCTGTCTATATGTGGAACACAGTACCCCTGGTGTACACTAGGGGTAAGTGAGTGCCCTTGAAAAAAAATTCTACATAGAGTTAATCAGCAGTTCTTACCAAGGTGTATGCATCCTCCGATCCCTAACAAGGAAGCAGACATGTGGTAAAGAGGAAGTGTGATGTAGATGATGTCATCAGATGTGGCTCCACACATTTGAAAGAAGGCCATACTCAAAATGGCTTTCAAATGACCAACGCGGGCTGCCTTGGAGACACCTGGAAGAGAATGGCACCAGTAACTGCAGAAATAGTACCTGTTGTATTTTTTCAGGAAATAGTTAAAGTTCCATCTAGTGGGCGTCCCTATGACCTTTTAACCTGAGCATTTTATTTTAATCACTCTTACCACATTTCATACCAGTCTTGAGATAATGTAGAGGAGACTGGTGATGGTTGTCACATTTTTGACATTTCTGTCTGTATCTCAGAGCTCTTTTAAGCCAGTGCATTCAAAATGTGATACAAACTAGTTAAACAACACAAATCACCCCAGAGTCTGGGTTAGTTCTAACATATCCTGGGTTCAAATGGAACATTAAGATATAAACATACCAGTATGTGAATATGTGTATATGAGCTTTTATTCAGCATTTAAATGCTTTTTTAAGATACATTAGTGTGTCTCTATGTGTGTATGTGTGTGTAGGGGTGATCTAAAAATCATATTTACATGTCAGTAAATGTGTTCAATGTTATGTCATAGTGACATAGCATTGAACATAATACAATTTAACAAAATGTGTAAATAATGGTGTGTTTGTCTTACACTGTCACAGTGGTGACAGATGTGTGTCACTCGTTGAAGGCAGGCCTCATGGGCCCACAAAGCCTACAGGTCTTACTAACATTTGATCATAATAATAAAACAATTAGACATCACACACACATGGTTCAACATTGTTACGAAACACATTCTGCAAGTTTTGCAACAACTGGACAAGCATTTTCTGATCTATAGCTTGATTTGTTTCATTCCACATCCAGTTATTGTGCATTTAAAGAGCCTCCTAGTGGTCGATTTGAATGAGACTTGCAGTGTATGTGTGAGGTGCTTATGTAGACATATCCTGGAAGATTTGTGTTGATTGGAAAAACAATTTGTATTTCGTAGCCTGATTTGCGTTTTATCCCCTGCAGTTTGTTTGCATTTATAGCGCCCCCCCGGTGTTCAATTTGATTGAAACTTTCAGGGCATGTGTCAGTTACTTATGAGGACATATCCTGAGAGATTTGTGATGATTGGAGAATGAATATGTGATTTATAGTGTAATTTATGTGATGCTAAGCACCTTTCTTGCGCTTGTAGCACCCCCCTTCAGGTATATCTGGGGCACCTATCTGAACATATCCTGTGAGTTTAGTGATGATTGACCTGACAGTTGCTGATTTGTGTTCATTTATGTCCAATGCCATGCCCCTTTGAAGTTCATTTGTCCATATCTTGAAAAGTAAGATATCGACATGCTTTATTCAACTTTTAATAGACTTGATCACTGAAAATTTGGTGGCAATTGGAGCTACCGTCTAGGAGATGTCAACAATGTGTTTTTCAAAAAATTCAAAATGGCGGAAAATTAATGGTCCTTGAGGCTTTTTGTAGAGCACATTGAGCTGCACCTGTGTGATAAATTTCAAGTCGAACGGACTTACGGCGTGAGGGGCGTGGCCTTTCAAAGTTTGCATTTTTAAGCCGCATTTACAGCACCACCATGTGGCCGATTGAATACATATTTCAATGGAAGCTCATGCACACCATTTCCTGTTATTCCCCCAAGTTTCATGTTTCTAGCTCATTCCAGCTCACGGGAATTTGAGCCGGCACGGCAGACAACAAATAATAATAACTAAAACTGACAAACATAGAAGGGTTCTACCGCTACGCCGTTTGAACCCTAACAAGACTACATCATCCATACTATCATACTATGGTGGAACTGAGGGTCAAAACATGGATTGGATTAGTGAAAGGATAGGATAACACTTCTTTTTTGTGATTGGACAGAACCCAAGTCAATTCGGAGTTTATTCAATGGATGCTGACCATTCTAACTCACTTATAAATATTATAGAATATCATATATATTTAAAGTGGATGTGATCACCCTACCAGGAGTAGTACATCTAAGTATAAAAGTTGCCAAAGTCATTTCCTGTTGCCAGTAGGTGGTGCTTTGTCTATGACTGAATATTGGCATGTAGATGGTTTCAGGGCGGGAGTCTTATCAAGAATGGTTTGGTACAGATGTGAGCATGTACAGTGAAGTAACAACTTCCTGTTTGCCACACATCAAGGACACCCTTCAACAGAAACTCACAGTTAGCAAACCATTTCATCATCAATGTCTTTAGACTGCTCAGCAAAAATAAAAATTTGAAGTTAATGAATGAATTCTCTAGGTTGAGTTCATTAAAGTGCAAAGCATATGAATGGTGAAAAATAAATTGCACTTTCAATTAAAAATGGCTGACTTCCTGCTGGTTTAGAGTATGGGCCCAAGAGGCTTTTTCGTGTGTTTTGGGATTAGGGCTGCAACTAACGACTGTTTTGATAGTCGCTTAATCTATCAATTATTGAAACGAATAATAGGCACAATGCGTCTTATTTAGCGATCAGCTTTTAAATTAAACTTGAGGTTGTTTTAGGCATGTGCTAATTAACAGTCGCGAAATATAATAAATACTGCTTTCAAAAATACATCTTTTGATGAACATTTCTGCTGCAGCAAAAGAAAGTTCCACTGAAATCAAGTTCTGATCTAAGCAGCTGATCTGCTGTTTAGTGACGGAGCAGTTTACACGCCAGTACTGCAGCACACCAGGACAAACTGACACTACATACAAAGAAAGGAATAACGTCATGCATTACGTTTGCCGAATTTACAAAAGGGGATCAATAATAACGATTTTGTAGGAGACAGCGTTTCACAACACTTATATATCAACAACTCACAAAAGTGAATTTTTAAGGGAGTTTGGGGCGGATTACCCGCTGCCTCCACATAGGTAGGAGAACTGTTTTCTCTTCTTTAGAAAGTATGAAATTGTCCAGTGTTGTCTAATCTTGTGCACTCGGCAGGAACACGTTCTCCAGCTGGGAACGTCACCATGAGCGATGCATCATTTGTGATTGTAAAGTCAGGGCACATCTGGAATGTGAATGTGGCCATTGTGTATCATTATGTGCTACTCTCAGCGCCATTACAAATCAATCAAAATCGACCAAGTGAAACTATATAGAAAACCTTACAGCTTATAACGTGAAGTAACACGCCTTTAACGTGAAGCTAGCTCGCTAACTAGCTTACCGAGACGAGTCTTCGTCATCCACAGAGCAACGTTATGTGCCTCCTCTTCAGATGCTCCGGTGCTTCCAGGAAACCTCAGCTTTGCTGCAGTTAACAACCTTTTTTACTGAGTGAAGAGTTAAATGTTCCCACACTTTGGAGGTTTTAGGTTGTGAAGGTGTTACTGAAGAACTGATGTTGTGTTGTTTTAGTAACTTTACTGTTCACATCACTTTACTCCATTAAGCTGACGGTATCGTGACGGCCCGATGACATCATCAACGAATGGATTATTAAATTTGTTGGCAACGAAGTTAATTATCGATTTTCGTCGACTACGTTGCTTAGTTGTTGTACTCCTACTTGGGATGATACATTTGCCTCATACATTTCGTAGGTAAAACGTGGCCTTCGTGGTCAAAAGTTGTGCTAACTGTGAACCTTCACTGAATGCCGTGTCTGTAGCGTGGGGTTGAATTTGATGTACCACCATGAAACAGTGTACATGTTTAGATCTGTACCAAACTTTACATGTTTGCTAAGAGTCCCCGCTTGAAAACATCTACATGCCAATAGATAGTCATTGTTATAGCGCCAAATACTGGCAGGGAATGACATGTTTTATACTGTGATGAACAACTAGCAAGTTGACCTCATCCACCTCAAATTCAGACAGAAGAGCTTCAAGGCCATAATGATGCAATGGTCTGGCTTTTAATAAAATGTTTTACTTAAGAAGCAGTGTGCCTGGATTTTGTTAGAGATTCCTCTCCCTTATAGTAGTGGTAGTAGTCCTGCTTTGTGTTTTATTATTGTCAGATCCAAGTAGCACCTTCTCCACTGTTTTTTATCATTCCAAGAATGTCTCTACTAAATAACTACACACTATAAAGCATTAGTTAAGTATTAGTAAATACGGAATTCATCAGTAGCATTCTTTGGGCTTTGCCACTGGTAGATTTATGTGTTATGCTGAGATTGTTTATATTCTTTCTCGGGAAAGTATAAAAAAAATTATCTTATTAACCATTAACAACTCATATAAATGGTTTGTCATTAAAATAATACTTCATTTACAGATACCGATCATGAACCGATCATTTGTAAAGTATGAAAATACAATTATTAAGCACACTAACTATGCTTATAAATTACTTATTAATGTGTATTAACGTAAGAATAGTTTATAAATGTTGAATTAAAAATGTACTAATACTTAACTGCTTCATAGTGTGTAGATAAAAAAGAATAAAACATTTATAACTGTATGCATGACTTACTAAGGGCGGCTGTGGCTCAGGAGGTAGAGCGGGTTGGCCGTCGAAGTGTCCTTGGGCAAGATACTGAACCCCGAATTGCCCCTGGCGGCTATTCCGCCAGTGTATGAGTGAGTGTGAATGTTAGTTTCCGTTTGAGCACTTAGGCTCAGTGTATGAATGTGTGTGACTGGTGAATGCAGATGTAGTGTAAAAGCGCTTTGAGTGGTCGAAAAGACTAGAAAGGCGCTATACAAGTACGGAGCATTTACATTTACATTTACTAATGTGTATTAATGTATGAACAATGCTTTATAAATGATGAATTCCATATTTACTAATACTTAACTAATGCTTTATAGTGTGTAGTTATTATAAAGTGCTACCAGTAGTTTATATGTGATTTTGTGCAGTGGAGGTGGCTCGCCAGTTGTAGGTTATGTAATAACATTAGAATACAATGCACATGCAGTACCTGTGGTGCCTGAAGTAAAAATGAAGAGAAAGTTTGACATGAAGTGAACTTTAGGAAGGTCACTTAAGGTTTCTCCAGACATGTGTTCCAATTTATCTAATAAACTGCTAAAATCCTTGGAGGGTGATGTGTAATCCACCACCCACATAGCCATGTTGTCCCTCTTCAGATCAGGCAGCACTTCTTCCACCATACACACGAAATCTGGACAAACAGACACAATGGGTTATCACACTACTGCTTAATCACACAGAGCCAAAGCCGGTAAACAAACATGTACTAAGAGCTATTCATTCCACTCTATGGTAAATTATATAAATAAATTAGTAAATTATACTATAGGGTGTTCCTGGTTGTCCTCCCCTACACACAGATGTGATTTTGTATGCATGTTACAATCAATGAAACACACCCCATGATCATTTACAGACCATGACATTGAAAGGATTCTGGTAAAAGAATCACTATAATCATATCTTTGTGATTCAGGGCAGCATACAATTCTAATAAGTGGGTGTGTTTTTTAATGGGAAAGAAGTCATGGAATGGTGCATACATGCTACTTGTCAACTCAGTACAGCTGATAGCATTTCACATGTTAGTAAACTTCCATCAGCAGGACCCAACTTAAAGTACTGATCGTAATGTTACAACAGCTGCAATCTCCAGATAACTCACTGAACGGGTTTCACTCATGTTACTAAAGACTCGGCGTTCAATATCCTGACAATAATTGATTAATGTGCAATATTCTGGTTTATTCTGTACTGTACATAATTCTACACACCAATATTTCATTTGTTATATTTCTATTCATATATATTTTTCTATTATATTTCTTTAATGTCTTGTTACAGGAGCAACTAACGAGACAAATTTCCCTTTGAGAATCAATGAAGTATTTCTGATTCTGAAATTAGGAAGTGAAAACTGGTACAGGTTTATACTGTAATATAAACTGGTCATGGTTAAGCAGAAGCAGATAATAGTAAAAAGTTTAGTCAAAAAATGTAGGGGTTCACATCAGTTCTCACGTTTAATCCTAATTTTATCAGCTATGGTCCAACAGGGTTGGATAGAATGTTGATTTGGTGTTGAGCTGTACAATTGTTTATGGGAACTCTTATGTCAAACTGGGGAAAACAATGTAAACATCAACCTCGCAGTTGTATTGACTCAGAGATATTGGGAATTTATTAGCTACAATATTCCCCACATGGTGAAAAGAACTACAGAAGTCCCAACAACTTGCTGGCAGTTACATCTAAATTGGGCAGCAACAAAATTATTTGTTTTATCTACACTGAACAAAATTATAAACGCAACACTTTTGTTTTTGCCCCCATTCATCATGAGCTGAACTCAAAGATCTAAGACTTTCTCTATGTACACAAAAAGCCCATTTCTCTCAAATATTGTTCACAATCCATCCACCACCTCACAGGTGTGGCGTATCAAGATGCTGAGCAGACAGCATGAGTTTTGCACAAGTGTGCCTTAGGCTGGCCACAGTAAACTCAGGATCTGGCCATTGGGAGTGGTTTTTTATTAAAGTGTGTGAGGATTTTAAATGCCCTAGAAAGGTTTTGTGGTCCAAGTCGATCAGACCGAGAGGGGGTTGCTGCCAATTCTGTGGTCTGGTTGCTGCCACACCGACCAATGGTCGCTGCCTTGCTGCCAGGCTGCCACACGGACCACCGGTCGCTACCACAGTCTCTGAGGGAAGGCCTCGCTCTGTTCCTTGTCACACAAATTGTGGCTATACACATTAACAAAGGTGATTTTCAAGGTTTTATACAGTCTATGGTTCCAAAGTAAGCCTAAAGTGACCTTAAATAATTTAAATGATCTCAACTGGCAGATGATACATTTATTATGTCCAATAGAGAGGAATGGATCAAAGCAATTAGATGTGTTGAGGAATTTTCTACTATCTCAGGCTTAAGAATAAATTTGAACAAATCTGTTTATTAGGCTACTAGAACTCAGTTACATACCTGGGTGTGATAAGAACTAAAATCTTTGCAATTACCTAAACTTCAGCCCTATGAGTAAACAAATAACGAAAAGGTTCCAACATGTGGTGGATGAGGGATCTTTCACTGAATGGTACAGTTCTACTATCTAATACTGAGGGAATATCCAGATCTATGTATCCTCATCAATGGAAATGCCTACTGAAATATACAAATAATTAGATAAGATCTTATTTAATTTCATTTGGAGGAACAAATGTCATTATTCAAGGAAAGATACTCCATGCAACATAAAGAAATTGAGGTCTGGAGGTTTTGAGAGCTTACATAATACTTCCAAAAGTTAAATGGCTAAGTAAGTTGATAGAAAAGACAAAATTTATAACACCTTCCCTAATTAAGTAGTATTACATTTCTACTAAAATGTCGACTATAAAATCGATAAATTACTTCCCTCAGAGATTGTGGTAGCTACCGGTGGTCCGTGTGGCAGCAACCAGACCACAGAATTTGCTACAACCCCTGCTGATCAGAACGCTATGAGGACTGACATACTTTAGCTCAGTTACTAAGGTCATTTTCCAAACGTAAAAAACGTGCAATACCTGCGCCAACAACAAGGGTCCCGGCCCCACAACTCTGAATGCAGTGAAGCAGAGATTTGGGTTTGATGTTGACGTTAAGAAAGGCGACTTCACATCCCAGTTTACACAGTCCCAGCCACACACAAATAAAGTCTGGTTCGTTAAACATCAACAGTGCAACAATGTCTCCTTGTTTCAAAGAGCCCTCCGTCCTGAGCGCGTTCGCAAACTGGTTACTTCTCCTGTCCACATCCTGGTATGTCAGAGTCTGGTTTTCGAAGATGATGAAGGGTTTCTTCGGGTTATTCCTCGCCTGGTACAGAAAACAGTCGAGGTATGTGACGATTCCTTGCTGCATACGAGCCTGCAATGCCTTTCCGTACCTCCGAAGTTTCAAGTAATACATCAAATCCACCCAGAAGAAGCGATAAGTCATTCTTTGGCAGAGAAGCAGAGCCAGTAGTCCTGCTAAAACGCTGGTAAACACCAGAGTTAACATCTTTACCTCCGCCAAGACTGCTACAAAACTTTTCACTGCAATCGCACACGCTTTATTGAAACCTGTAGACAACCCCCCCCCCCCCCCCCCC